>NC_039366.1:55710532-55710744 GCF_003573695.1 Papaver somniferum
TGAGATATACTCACATCACTAGGACTTTCGGTATTGGTATAGCCTAAAAGTTTACTTTGGGTAGAACAATCTTGTTAAAGATATATCTAGTTTCCAAGATGTTCAACTTGTTAATAACAAGATGTTCGTATCTTGTTATAAACAAGAGTGAGATAAGAAATTTGTTGAATTTGGTCATTGCGCTGCTACAAATGATAAGTTATGGATAAAAT
>NC_039366.1:55710754-55720810 GCF_003573695.1 Papaver somniferum
TATGGAGTGAGATCCCAAAATATAGGTTCAAATGGAACACCAAGTCATAGATAATATGGAGATGCGAGAATCATGCTTTTGAAGAATTCATCCCACGGCATGATATCCTGAAGTGAGTAGAGGTTGAGTTTAAGTTTTAATATTTTCAATTTTTAAACTATTAATGATGTTTATATCCCTATTTAGAGTGGGGTACTTTAAGGAGTATTCTTGATAAACTCACCTAAGTGAATGTGAAAGTGTGGCCACTTTCTATGAGAATATGGGCAGTTCTCTAGATCATTCATTAAACTGGGATACAAGCACGGGGCCATAATGTGCTGGCTTTAGACTTTACACTAGTATAGTCGTGTGTGTTAAGTAATCTTTTATCTCCTAGAGTTCAAGACTTATGTTCACTCTATGATCAAATTATAAGAGATCCTATTAACACTACGTAAAGGTTCAAGTCGCGAGACACCTTTGCTTATGCACAACTCTGTATGTTCTTGTTCAATGTTTTGAAAAAATACAAGTGGGGGATTGTTGGGATATATGTTCATAAAAACATTAATTAATTTCCAAATTTTTATTCTCTCAATTAAATGACTTTAAATGTGATCATTATTCTTTCCCTTAAAGAGTGAATTTATTTTGTTTTAATACCAAAAATAGTTTTTTATTGAGTGAGTTAATTAAGCTAATTAACATCCTAATAATGTCTTTCATTTACTAACATTTATCTCCTTGGCTTTTAAGCAAAAATCAGAATTTTTTATAAAAAAGGATTAGGAGAATTTTAGAAGACTTTTCTAATGAGTGAGTTTTCTAATTTGTTTCATGAGTTTAAAATCAAAATGAATGTCTTGTGAGAAAGTAAAACAAGCATGTGATCATCCTTGGTTTTTCAACAGAGTTCTGAGAAAGAATGAAGTGCAGAAGTTTCACATCCTCTCATCGTGCAAGAGTGATTGTGAAAGAGATATTGATCTCGGCTGTTTTATCCTGGGGACGACGCGCCATTGAAGAACTGCTTGCACAATCTTGGGCAGAGCCGCGAAACGTCTTAAAGAAAACAACCTAGTCCGTGACTCATCCATAACGTTAATTGTTTCGTGTTTGATTTTATTTGTTGTGCAGGCATAATTCAGCAATGATTCCAACACTTTTAAGACGTTGATTCTGCTATACATATCGAAAGAAAAACGATTGCTGAAACGCGATAAGTATCATTGTTAATTTTGTTTATTGAATTATTAACGGTATAATTTTTTTTTAACGATTTTATATGATGCTTGGAGATTTTAGGTTGTTGATTACCTAGAGTTAAATTTTATGTCTGATTTTGATAGACTAGGAATAACATGGTTAAATATTTTTCTTTGTGAATATTTGACATAGAAACATTTTGTGATAAACAAATGTTTTTTAACATGCTGTAGAGTTTTATTTTTACCTCCTACACGAAAATGAATTGGGTCTAGAAAGTTTTACTAGATATACTAGACATCACGAGGATAATCCATGTTAAATTTCACAATTTTTAGATACCAAAAAGTATTTTTAAGGTATTTTATAAAACCGCATAATGTTGCTGAAATTTTTGATGGGCAGAAATTTATCCCTAATTGAATTCGTTTGTCACAATCTTGGTACATATAGCTATTTTGAATTTTTGGAACATGAAACTTGTGGATCGGGGTTTTATCTTCAAAATTAATTTTGAAATTTCCCATTTAGATTTTTGGCTTGAGAAGTGTGGTGATTTTAAAATCGTTGTGTATGTCTATCTAAAATATGGGACGTGATACTTGAGATTAAAGATTAGAGATGTAAGAAATTACATAATAAAAATAAGATCATTGTTTTGATTCTAGTACTTCGTAATCTTGTTTTGATAAAGAAAAAGAAGATCATTGTTAGCAATCAAACTAACACACCACAGATGTTTGATAAAATGCTTATTAGAAAGTCGTAAATACATGATGTTATAACTAAAGAACTTTGTATCTTTGTTTGATATTTAAGAGCAGCTTGGAGTACTAATTTTGTGAATGGTCTTGAAGTAATTATGTAAGTGCATACCTTGCTTATTTGTGGTTTCAAATGCTCACATGTAAGTGGTTTTGACAGGTGCAAATTCACTTACTTGAGCAATTTTTTATTTTCCAACGAAATAAAAAATTGCGGGAGATTAATCGATGTGTGGAGCAATGGGGTTTCTGATTTCTTTGTTGGTGTGCAAAGAATGGACAATGGTTTACAACCAATTGAGCTTTAAAAGCAATTGAGGTATGTTTGATGAACTATTTGTAGTTATTGTAGCCATCAAATAATGGCATTCTAAATTGAATAAGTTGATTGTTCAATGCTAGAATAAATTTTAGGGAAACAAGATATTGAGAATTATTGTGTATGACAATAAACATGTGACTCATGTAAGTTTTGAACTTATGAGATGGAATTTTATACGAACCCAAAACCGAAATAATTAGAAACCTAGTCAAAACAAATGTGAATATCAACTCTCACCAAGAAATGAACATAATATTGATTATGAGATTATTTGCTATTCTTGCATGGAATTGCAAGGATATCAAATGTTAATTCAATCTTAGTTAATGTGGACTATAGATACGGTGAGAGGTTGATATATATTGGTGTTTTACACCATATTTGTTTTGATAGGTTATGGTTCAAAAGTTGAACCTAATCGTTTTGAAAGAAAGTGGTGCTGAGATATACTCACATCACTAGGACTTTCGGTATTGGTATAGCCTAAAAGTTTACTTTGGGTAGAACAATCTTGTTAAAGATATATCTAGTTTCCAAGATGTTCAACTTGTTAATAACAAGATGTTCGTATCTTGTTATAAACAAGAGTGAGATAAGAAATTTGTTGAATTTGGTCATTGCGCTGCTACAAATGATAAGTTATGGATAAAATGTTTGAATATAATGTTACAATTTTATCATTACATAAATTTAATTTTGGATATTTGAAATATTGAGATTTTGTCATGCTTTTTAAGAAATCAATGAGTTGGTGATGAATATGAGCATGTTATATTTTCTTATGAACTTGGTGAGTTTTTGAGTAACATGTATGTAATATTACCTAACTGATAAAAGCATGTACACTTTGAAATCTTACGCAACTTGCAATGTTTATTGGATGAAATAAAATATTTGAGAATTTTATAAAGATGCTTCGAGTAACTTGTCCTGATATCAAATATGATTTTTGAGTAGTGAATATTAAGCAATGTTGCTTTTAATAAAATTGTTTGAATTTTTCTCTATATTGTGCAAAACGTTTTGGGTTTAGATCATTGGTTTATTAGTTTTTCACAATTTTTGGGATCTTTGGATATTGTTTTGAAATTCTTGTTTGAGTCAAAAAAAATAGTGGGGGTTCCATACCCTATGTTTTAACAGCTTTGATCTAAATTAGAGGAACTAGAAAAATGAAGGTGACAAGTAATTCACTAAAAATGAACCTAGAAAAGCATATATAGTGAGACTAAATTTAGTCATGAATATTTTGTTGCTGGAAAATAACTTCTTACAGTAAGTAACTTTGTTCTTCAAACTATTAAATCTTTGGCAAAAAGTTTTTATGAGCCTATTGTTTTTAGACAAGCAAAATTGTTGACTCTTGCATTGATGTGACTAAATAACTTACATGCTTGTTTTGTTGATGTTGTTTCTACAACGTATGATTTGTTATAGTCATAAGTAAAAATATATACTTTTGTGTAAGTTAAGGATGAGAATCTATGTAAACCAAGCTTGGAAAACTATGTAGTTTCTACAATAAAAGAAATCATATAAGTTAGATAAGTTATCCTTTATATTCTGAAAAACAACTTTAAAACCTTTTATAAAATGAAAATTGTTTACTTGATTCATTCAAATGATTTCATAATTGATGAAAGTGAAATGCACAATACTCTTTGTTTTGTATGCATAAGTGATTTTTTGAATTTTTATTCTAACTTATAGGATGAAAATGAAATTGAGAACATGCTTAGTTTGCTATTTGACATGAAATACTTGAGTAAATATGGTGTATATTTTTGAAATGAATTTTTTCTTTCTTTGGATCATATTCATTTCAATGAAAATAAAATTTTTAAAAGAGACAGAAATATATATAGTCTGACTGTAAATAAGTTTCCACTCATTTGGTTTAGTGCTAATGCTTTTGAGATTGTGTGTGATTGCACTAGACATGAGTATGGTAGCTCAGTATGCTTCTTTGCTACGTGATTGACTATATATATAAGTATTTTTTGTAGTGGGGCTTAATATATTGCTTCCATAATGGGGGCTTTATATTCAGATTTTCCAATACTAGTATGGAAAATTGGTAAAATATTGAGAAGGTTATGAAGTGTTTCAAACACATCATACGCCTAGAAATACACTATCTAAATGGTTACCGCAATCCTTTAAGGATATTGCGAAGCTGATTGGACATACTTTCAGTTGAATCCTTTAAGGGATGAAGCGATTCGATCCTCTAATAGATAGAGGAACAGACATATAAATCCAATGAGATAGTACCGCGGCTATTTCAAGAATTGAGAATGCATGCAACGACACTATAAGAGTTGATATTTTGAAAATGGATTATATAATGTCTGAAAAGAGATTTCCTTAGTCCTTTGACGAAAGGATTGATAAGAAGATGTGAATACATCTTAGGGATGAGGTTGATGCCCATTGAGATTGAGTCATTTGTGATGGATACCCAACCTAGAAATAGGTTCAAAAGGACTAGACGAAGTCATAGATGATAGCATCATTGAGATTGAGTTATTTACGATGCGGTTACCAACCTATAACTCAAGATCTCAAAAGTAGGTTCAAAAGGGTAACCCTTACCTATGGAGTGAGATCCCAAAATATAGGTTCAAATGGAACACCAAGTCATAGATAATATGGAGATGCGAGAATCATGCTTTTGAAGAATTCATCCCACGACATGATATCCTGAAGTGAGTAGAGGTTGAGTTTAAGTTTTAATATTTTCAATTTTTAAACTCTTAATGATGTTTATATCCCTATTTAGAGTGTGGTACTTTAAGGAGTATTCTTGATAAACTCACCTAAGTGAAGTTAAAGTTATGATCGGCTCTGTACCCTTGAAAGCTATGGAATTTGGCAAGGGTTCGATCTGTGGCTCCTTATAATCGGTAGGTTGTTAAGTTGTATTCCCTTCCGATTATAGCAGGTTTCAAAATTCAATACATGAAGGATTTTAGAAAAAACTCATTTTGGGGCAACTTATAATTGGTAGCTTTTGTAATATATTTAACTCCCGATTAACGCTGCATCCAAAACACGAACCAAGTGGTTATGGCTGGCTGTGTACACTCAAAACCTATGGAATTTTGCAAGGGTTCGATCTGTGGCTCCTTATAATTGGGAGGTTGTTAAGTTGTATTCCCTTCCGATTATAGCAGGTTTCAAAATTCAATACATGAAGGATTTTAGAAAAAACTCATTTTGGGGAAACTTATAATCGGTAGGTTTTGTAAAATATTTAACTCCCGATTAACGCTGCATCCAAAACACGAACCAAGTGGTTATGGATGGCTGTGTACACTCAAAACCTATGGAATATGGAAAGGGTTCGATCTGTGGCTCCTTATAATCGGTAGGTTGTTAACTTGTATTCCCTTCCGATTATAGCAAGTTTCAAAATTCAATACATGAAGGATTTTAGAAAAAACTCATTTTGGGGAAACTTATAATCGGTAGGTTTTGTAATATATTTAACTCCCGATTAATGTTGCATCCAAGACACGAACCAAGTGGTTATGGTTGGTTGTGTACACTCAATACTTATGGAATATGGCAAGGGTTCGGTCTGTGGCTCCTTATAATCGGTAGGTTGTTAAGTTGTATTCCCTTCCGATTATAGCAGGTTTCAAAATTTAATACATGAAGGATTTTAGAAAAAACTCATTTTGGGGCAACTTATAATCGGTAGGTTTTGTAATATATTTAACTCCCGATTAACGATGCATCCAAAACACGAACCAAGTGGTTATGGCTGGATGTGTACACTCAAAACCTATGGAATATGGCAAGGGTTTGATTTGGGACTCCTTATAATCGGTAGGTTGTTAAGTTGTATTTCCTTCCGATTATACCAGGTTTCAAAATTCAAATACATGAAGGATTTTAAAAAAAAAAAAAACTCATTTTGGGGCAACTTATAATCGGTAGTCATATATGTTGGATAACCTACCGATTATAAAAGGGATTATTAGCCAAAGTATCTACACTATAATCGGTAGGTACAGTTTCAATTTAACCTACTGATTCACCTTTAACCTACCGATTATAATGTAGGCTCCCGATTATATAAGGGCATATTGGCCATTTCGAAAAATCAAAGATAAGGGGTAGCTTAGAATTACGTTTGGGTGACCTTTTTTGTCTTTTAGTGTCGCCCCTAATTCCTTTTGAGTCGCCCCTAAAAATGCCAGGATATAAAAGCGTGGACTTTTTCCATGCGGGCTTTGTGAACCATCCTCTTACCGGTACACGTACGGTTTTGAGTTCTCTCACAAACCAATCTTGAGAACCCTAAGTCTCTCGAATCTTGTTTATATACCTATCATATTTGAGTTGAACTTCTCAATCTAGGCTTCATATTATCAATTGCTTCTTCTTCCTGCTCATGGGATTTACCTAAAGACTTCGTTGATAATGCGGTATATTTCAAATTCGATAAAGAGAAGGGAACCTTTGTTGAAGACGAAGAATCTTTTCCTCAATCTCCTGATTCCTATTCGGATATTGAGGAGGTTGAAGAGATTTCATCTGATGTAGTTCTTGACTTCCTAAAGAACTTTGAGGATGCAAAACAACAACTTGTTGATACAGTGAAGTGTCTTGATGTGGTAAGAACAAAGTTGAAAAAGGTTAATTTTGACCTTTTTCTCATGAAAACCCAGGTTAAAGAACTTCCCAATAAGGATATTCTCTCCAAAGTTGCAGAGGATGTTGTCGCTCACAAGTTCGAAGACCTCAAGACTCATGAGGATCTTGAATCATCTATTTGACTTCAGTTCGTGTCCGTTTTTGGCATAGGAGTCTGTTTTTGTGTTTAGCTTGTTTATCTTGCCTAGTAAATATTCAATTTTTCTTGTTTTGTTTAGAAGAATAACTAGAGTTTAGAATAGCCATTATTGTGATTACACATAGCTATGTCCAACGTTTTCATCTTCATGTTTTTAGATTTTTTGTTTAAATTCTAAAATTGTTTGGAAGATGATTTTTGCAGTAGTAATCTTTATGGTTTTATATATTGTAATATTATTATGGGATATGTGTGTTTGCGTCCTTGAACTATGATTGTCCCATACCTTGTCAAAAGTAAAGTCTTTCGTATGTCGATATGCATGTATTGATAAAAGAATGAATAGACTTTTGAAAAATACAAAGGTTAAGCCTATTATGTCAATTATTGATGGAATATAGGTTAAAATCTTTTGTTTGCAAGGATTATGTCTATTGAATGTCGTTATGCGAATAGTAATCGAAAATAGAATGAATCTTTGTTTATTCCGCAGTATTGATCTTCCCTGACCAATATTTTATGTATTACTGTGAGGCTTCGTAAAATGTCTTATGTTGAGTACTAAACGACCAAGTTGATTATTTTTATGATTATATTTGTTGTTGTTCCGTGAGGTACTTTATGTCGAGCATATTCAACTATGTTAATCATCTTGTTTGGTTATTTAGTTGTCGCTCCGTAAGTTTTTTTTATGTCGAGCATGACCAATTAAATTGATTACTTTTGTGATTAGTTTGGTTGTGTATTTCAATTAGATTAATTATGGGTTTTCTTGTGATTAATCTAATTGTATATTTTTGAGTCTCCATAAGTTCACTTATGTTGAGCATTTTCCATTTAGATTTTTGGCTTGAGAAGTGTGGTGATTTTAAAATCGTTGTGTATGTCTATCTAAAATATGGGACGTGATACTTGAGATTAAAGATTAGAGATGTAAGAAATTACATTATAAAAAGAAGATCATTGTTTTGATTCTAGTACTTCGTAATCTTGTTTTGATAAAGAAAAAGAAGATCATTGTTAGCAATCAAACTAACACACCACATATGTTTGATAAAATGCTTATTAGAAAGTCGTAAATACATGATGTTATAATTAAAGAACTTTGTATCTTTGTTTGATATTTAAGAGCAGCTTGGAGTACTAATTTTGTGAATGGTCTTGAAGTAATTATGTAAGTGCATACCTTGCTTATTTTTGGTTTCAAATGCTCACATGTAAGTGGTTGTGACAGGTGCAAATTCACTTACTTGAGCAAGTTTTTATTTTCCAACGAAATAAAAAATTACGGGAGATTAATCGATGTGTGGAGCAATGGGGTTTCTGATTTCTTTGTTGGTGTGCAAAGAATGGACAATGGTTTACAACCAATTGAGCTTTAAAAGCAATTGAGGTATGTTTGATGAACTATTTGTAGTTATTGTAGCCATCAAATAATGGCATTCTAAATTGAATAAGTTGATTGTTCAATGCTAGAATAAATTTTAGGGAAACAAGATATTGAGAATTATTGTGTATGACAATAAACATGTGACTCATGTAAGTTTTGAACTTATGAGATAGAATTTTATACGAACCCAAAACCGAAATAATTAGAAACCTAGTCAAAACAAATGTGAATATCAACTCTCACCAAGAAATGAACATAATATTGATTATGAGATTATTTGCTATTCTTGCATGGCATTGCAAGGATATCAAATGTTAATTCAATCTTAGTTAATGTGGACTATAGATACGGTGAGAGGTTGATATATATTGGTGTTTTACACCATATTTGTTTTGATAGGTTATGGTTCAAAAGTTGAACCTAATCGTTTTGAAAGAAAGTGGTGCTGAGATATACTCACATCACTAGGACTTTCGGTATTGGTATAGCCTAAAAGTTTACTTTGGGTAGAACAATCTTGTTAAAGATATATCTAGTTTCCAAGATGTTCAACTTGTTAATAACAAGATGTTCGTATCTTGTTATAAACAAGAGTGAGATAAGAAATTTGTTGAATTTGGTCATTGCGCTGCTACAAATGATAAGTTATGGATAAAATGTTTGAATATAATGTTACAATTTTATCATAACATAAATTTAATTTTGGATATTTGAAATATTGAGATTTTGTCATGCTTTTTAAGAAATCAATGAGTTGGTGATGAATATGAGCATGTTATATTTTCTTATGAACTTGGTGAGTTTTTGAGTAACATGTATGTAATATTACCTAACTGATAAAAGCATGTACACTTTGAAATCTTACGCAACTTGCAATGTTTATTGGATGAAATAAAATATTTGAGAATTTTATAAAGATGCTTCGAGTAACTTGTCCTGATATCAAATATGATTTTTGAGTAGTGAATATTAAGCAATGTTGCTTTTAATAAAATTGTTTGAATTTTTCTCTATATTGTGCAAAACGTTTTGGGTTTAGATCATTGGTTTATTAGTTTTTCACAATTTTTGGGATCTTTGGATATTGTTTTGAAATTCTTGTTTGAGTCAAAAAAATAGTGGGGGTTCCATACCCTATGTTTTAACAGCTTTGATCTAAATTAGAGGAACTAGAAAAATGAAGGTGACAAGTAATTCACTAAAAATGAACCTAGAAAAGCATATATAGTGAGACTAAATTTAGTCATGAATATTTTGTTGCTGGAAAATAACTTCTTACAGTAAGTAACTTTGTTCTTCAAACTATTAAATCTTTGGAAAAAAGTTTTTATGAGCCTATTGTTTTTAGACAAGCAAAATTGTTGACTCTTGCATTGATGTGACTAAATAACTTACATGCTTGTTTTGTTGATGTTGTTTCTACAACGTATGATTTGTTATAGTCATAAGTAAAAATATATACTTTTGTGTAAGTTAAGGATGAGAATCTATGTAAACCAAGCTTGGAAAACTATGTAGTTTCTACAATAAAAGAAATCATATAAGTTAGATAAGTTATCCTTTATATTCTGAAAAACAACTTTAAAAC
>NC_039366.1:55720820-55721256 GCF_003573695.1 Papaver somniferum
TAACCTACCGATTATAATGTAGGCTCCCGATTATATAAGGGCATATTGGCCATTTCGAAAAATCAAAGATAAGGGGTAGCTTAGAATTACGTTTGGGTGACCTTTTTTGTCTTTTAGTGTCGCCCCTAATTCCTTTTGAGTCGCCCCTAAAAATGCCAGGATATAAAAGCGTGGACTTTTTCCATGCGGGCTTTGTGAACCATCCTCTTACCGGTACACGTACGGTTTTGAGTTCTCTCACAAACCAATCTTGAGAACCCTAAGTCTCTCGAATCTTGTTTATATACCTATCATATTTGAGTTGAACTTCTCAATCTAGGCTTCATATTATCAATTGCTTCTTCTTCCTGCTCATGGGATTTACCTAAAGACTTCGTTGATAATGCGGTATATTTCAAATTCGATAAAGAGAAGGGAACCTTTGTTGAAGACGAAG
>NC_039366.1:55721266-55750134 GCF_003573695.1 Papaver somniferum
AAAAAGTTTTTATGAGCCTATTGTTTTTAGACAAGCAAAATTGTTGACTCTTGCATTGATGTGACTAAATAACTTACATGCTTGTTTTGTTGATGTTGTTTCTACAACGTATGATTTGTTATAGTCATAAGTAAAAATATATACTTTTGTGTAAGTTAAGGATGAGAATCTATGTAAACCAAGCTTGGAAAACTATGTAGTTTCTACAATAAAAGAAATCATATAAGTTAGATAAGTTATCCTTTATATTCTGAAAAACAACTTTAAAACATTTTATAAAATAAAAATTGTTTACTTGATTCATTCAAATGATTTCATAATTGATGAAAGTGAAATGCACAATACTCTTTGTTTTGTATGCATAAGTGATTTTTTGAATTTTTATTCTAACTTATAGGATGAAAATGAAATTGAGAACATGCTTAGTTTGCTATTTGACATGAAATACTTGAGTAAATATGGTGTATATTTTTGAAATGAATTTTTTCTTTCTTTGGATCATATTCATTTCAATGAAAATAAAATTTTTAAAAGAGACAGAAATATATATAGTCTGACTGTAAATAAGTTTCCACTCATTTGGTTTAGTGCTAATGCTTTTGAGATTGTGTGTGATTGCACTAGACATGAGTATGGTAGCTCAGTATGCTTCTTTGCTACGTGATTGACTATATATATAAGTATTTTTTGTAGTGGGGCTTAATATATTGCTTCCATAATGGGGGCTTTATATTCAGATTTTCCAATACTAGTATGGAAAATTGGTAAAATATTGAGAAGGTTATGAAGTGTTTCAAACACATCATACGCCTAGAAATACACTATCTAAATGGTTACCGCAATCCTTTAAGGATATTGCGAAGCTGATTGGACATACTTTCAGTTGAATCCTTTAAGGGATGAAGCGATTCGATCCTCTAATAGATAGAGGAACAGACATATAAATCCAATGAGATAGTACCGCGGCTATTTCAAGAATTGAGAATGCATGCAACGACACTATAAGAGTTGATATTTTGAAAATGGATTATATAATGTCTGAAAAGAGATTTCCTTAGTCCTTTGACGAAAGGATTGATAAGAAGATGTGAATACATCTTAGGGATGAGGTTGATGCCCATTGAGATTGAGTCATTTGTGATGGATACCCAACCTAGAAATAGGTTCAAAAGGACTAGACGAAGTCATAGATGATAGCATCATTGAGATTGAGTTATTTACGATGCGGTTACCAACCTATAACTCAAGATCTCAAAAG
Organism: Papaver somniferum; assembly: GCF_003573695.1. Classification (NCBI taxonomy): domain Eukaryota; kingdom Viridiplantae; phylum Streptophyta; class Magnoliopsida; order Ranunculales; family Papaveraceae; genus Papaver; species Papaver somniferum. Next base: position 55,722,525 of record NC_039366.1, read on the forward strand.
TAGGTTCAAAAGGGTAACCCTTACCTATGGAGTGAGATCCCAAAATATAGGTTCAAATGGAACACCAAGTCATAGATAATATGGAGATGCGAGAATCATGCTTTTGAAGAATTCATCCCACGACATGATATCCTGAAGTGAGTAGAGGTTGAGTTTAAGTTTTAATATTTTCAATTTTTAAACTCTTAATGATGTTTATATCCCTATTTAGAGTGTGGTACTTTAAGGAGTATTCTTGATAAACTCACCTAAGTGAAGTTAAAGTTATGATCGGCTCTGTACCCTTGAAAGCTATGGAATTTGGCAAGGGTTCGATCTGTGGCTCCTTATAATCGGTAGGTTGTTAAGTTGTATTCCCTTCCGATTATAGCAGGTTTCAAAATTCAATACATGAAGGATTTTAGAAAAAACTCATTTTGGGGCAACTTATAATTGGTAGCTTTTGTAATATATTTAACTCCCGATTAACGCTGCATCCAAAACACGAACCAAGTGGTTATGGCTGGCTGTGTACACTCAAAACCTATGGAATTTTGCAAGGGTTCGATCTGTGGCTCCTTATAATTGGGAGGTTGTTAAGTTGTATTCCCTTCCGATTATAGCAGGTTTCAAAATTCAATACATGAAGGATTTTAGAAAAAACTCATTTTGGGGAAACTTATAATCGGTAGGTTTTGTAAAATATTTAACTCCCGATTAACGCTGCATCCAAAACACGAACCAAGTGGTTATGGATGGCTGTGTACACTCAAAACCTATGGAATATGGAAAGGGTTCGATCTGTGGCTCCTTATAATCGGTAGGTTGTTAACTTGTATTCCCTTCCGATTATAGCAAGTTTCAAAATTCAATACATGAAGGATTTTAGAAAAAACTCATTTTGGGGAAACTTATAATCGGTAGGTTTTGTAATATATTTAACTCCCGATTAATGTTGCATCCAAGACACGAACCAAGTGGTTATGGTTGGTTGTGTACACTCAATACTTATGGAATATGGCAAGGGTTCGGTCTGTGGCTCCTTATAATCGGTAGGTTGTTAAGTTGTATTCCCTTCCGATTATAGCAGGTTTCAAAATTTAATACATGAAGGATTTTAGAAAAAACTCATTTTGGGGCAACTTATAATCGGTAGGTTTTGTAATATATTTAACTCCCGATTAACGATGCATCCAAAACACGAACCAAGTGGTTATGGCTGGATGTGTACACTCAAAACCTATGGAATATGGCAAGGGTTTGATTTGGGACTCCTTATAATCGGTAGGTTGTTAAGTTGTATTTCCTTCCGATTATACCAGGTTTCAAAATTCAAATACATGAAGGATTTTAAAAAAAAAAAAAACTCATTTTGGGGCAACTTATAATCGGTAGTCATATATGTTGGATAACCTACCGATTATAAAAGGGATTATTAGCCAAAGTATCTACACTATAATCGGTAGGTACAGTTTCAATTTAACCTACTGATTCACCTTTAACCTACCGATTATAATGTAGGCTCCCGATTATATAAGGGCATATTGGCCATTTCGAAAAATCAAAGATAAGGGGTAGCTTAGAATTACGTTTGGGTGACCTTTTTTGTCTTTTAGTGTCGCCCCTAATTCCTTTTGAGTCGCCCCTAAAAATGCCAGGATATAAAAGCGTGGACTTTTTCCATGCGGGCTTTGTGAACCATCCTCTTACCGGTACACGTACGGTTTTGAGTTCTCTCACAAACCAATCTTGAGAACCCTAAGTCTCTCGAATCTTGTTTATATACCTATCATATTTGAGTTGAACTTCTCAATCTAGGCTTCATATTATCAATTGCTTCTTCTTCCTGCTCATGGGATTTACCTAAAGACTTCGTTGATAATGCGGTATATTTCAAATTCGATAAAGAGAAGGGAACCTTTGTTGAAGACGAAGAATCTTTTCCTCAATCTCCTGATTCCTATTCGGATATTGAGGAGGTTGAAGAGATTTCATCTGATGTAGTTCTTGACTTCCTAAAGAACTTTGAGGATGCAAAACAACAACTTGTTGATACAGTGAAGTGTCTTGATGTGGTAAGAACAAAGTTGAAAAAGGTTAATTTTGACCTTTTTCTCATGAAAACCCAGGTTAAAGAACTTCCCAATAAGGATATTCTCTCCAAAGTTGCAGAGGATGTTGTCGCTCACAAGTTCGAAGACCTCAAGACTCATGAGGATCTTGAATCATCTATTTGACTTCAGTTCGTGTCCGTTTTTGGCATAGGAGTCTGTTTTTGTGTTTAGCTTGTTTATCTTGCCTAGTAAATATTCAATTTTTCTTGTTTTGTTTAGAAGAATAACTAGAGTTTAGAATAGCCATTATTGTGATTACACATAGCTATGTCCAACGTTTTCATCTTCATGTTTTTAGATTTTTTGTTTAAATTCTAAAATTGTTTGGAAGATGATTTTTGCAGTAGTAATCTTTATGGTTTTATATATTGTAATATTATTATGGGATATGTGTGTTTGCGTCCGTGAACTATGATTGTCCCATACCTTGTCAAAAGTAAAGTCTTTCGTATGTCGATATGCATGTATTGATAAAAGAATGAATAGACTTTTGAAAAATACAAAGGTTAAGCCTATTATGTCAATTATTGATGGAATATAGGTTAAAATCTTTTGTTTGCAAGGATTATGTCTATTGAATGTCGTTATGCGAATAGTAATCGAAAATAGAATGAATCTTTGTTTATTCCGCAGTATTGATCTTCCCTGACCAATATTTTATGTATTACTGTGAGGCTTCGTAAAATGTCTTATGTTGAGTACTAAACGACCAAGTTGATTATTTTTATGATTATATTTGTTGTTGTTCCGTGAGGTACTTTATGTCGAGCATATTCAACTATGTTAATCATCTTGTTTGGTTATTTAGTTGTCGCTCCGTAAGTTTTTTTTATGTCGAGCATGACCAATTAAATTGATTACTTTTGTGATTAGTTTGGTTGTGTATTTCAATTAGATTAATTATGGGTTTTCTTGTGATTAATCTAATTGTATATTTTTGAGTCTCCATAAGTTCACTTATGTTGAGCATTTTCCATTTAGATTTTTGGCTTGAGAAGTGTGGTGATTTTAAAATCGTTGTGTATGTCTATCTAAAATATGGGACGTGATACTTGAGATTAAAGATTAGAGATGTAAGAAATTACATTATAAAAAGAAGATCATTGTTTTGATTCTAGTACTTCGTAATCTTGTTTTGATAAAGAAAAAGAAGATCATTGTTAGCAATCAAACTAACACACCACATATGTTTGATAAAATGCTTATTAGAAAGTCGTAAATACATGATGTTATAATTAAAGAACTTTGTATCTTTGTTTGATATTTAAGAGCAGCTTGGAGTACTAATTTTGTGAATGGTCTTGAAGTAATTATGTAAGTGCATACCTTGCTTATTTTTGGTTTCAAATGCTCACATGTAAGTGGTTGTGACAGGTGCAAATTCACTTACTTGAGCAAGTTTTTATTTTCCAACGAAATAAAAAATTACGGGAGATTAATCGATGTGTGGAGCAATGGGGTTTCTGATTTCTTTGTTGGTGTGCAAAGAATGGACAATGGTTTACAACCAATTGAGCTTTAAAAGCAATTGAGGTATGTTTGATGAACTATTTGTAGTTATTGTAGCCATCAAATAATGGCATTCTAAATTGAATAAGTTGATTGTTCAATGCTAGAATAAATTTTAGGGAAACAAGATATTGAGAATTATTGTGTATGACAATAAACATGTGACTCATGTAAGTTTTGAACTTATGAGATAGAATTTTATATGAACCCAAAACCGAAATAATTAGAAACCTAGTCAAAACAAATGTGAATATCAACTCTCACCAAGAAATGAACATAATATTGATTATGAGATTATTTGCTATTCTTGCATGGCATTGCAAGGATATCAAATGTTAATTCAATCTTAGTTAATGTGGACTATAGATACGGTGAGAGGTTGATATATATTGGTGTTTTACACCATATTTGTTTTGATAGGTTATGGTTCAAAAGTTGAACCTAATCGTTTTGAAAGAAAGTGGTGCTGAGATATACTCACATCACTAGGACTTTCGGTATTGGTATAGCCTAAAAGTTTACTTTGGGTAGAACAATCTTGTTAAAGATATATCTAGTTTTCAAGATGTTCAACTTGTTAATAACAAGATGTTAGTATCTTGTTATAAACAAGAGTGAGATAAGAAATTTGTTGAATTTGGATAAAATGTTTGAATATAATGTTACAATTTTGTCATAACATAAATTTAATTTTGGATATTTGAAATATTGAGATTTTGTCATGCTTTTTAAGAAATCAATGAGTTGGTGATGAATATGAGCATGTTATATTTTCTTATGAACTTGGTGAGTTTTTGAGTAACATGTATGTAATATTACCTAACTGATAAAAGCATGTACACTTTGAAATCTTACGCAACTTGCAATGTTTATTGGATGAAATAAAATATTTGAGAATTTTATAAAGATGCTTCGAGTAACTTGTCCTGATATCAAATATGATTTTTGAGTAGTGAATATTAAGCAATGTTGCTTTTAATAAAATTGTTTGAATTTTTCTCTATATTGTGCAAAACGTTTTGGGTTTAGATCATTGGTTTATTAGTTTTTCACAATTTTTGGGATCTTTGGATATTGTTTTGAAATTCTTGTTTGAGTCAAAAAAATAGTGGGGGTTCCATACCCTATGTTTTAACAGCTTTGATCTAAATTAGAGGAACTAGAAAAATGAAGGTGACAAGTAATTCACTAAAAATGAACCTAGAAAAGCATATATAGTGAGACTAAATTTAGTCATGAATATTTTGTTGCTGGAAAATAACTTCTTACAGAAAGTAACTTTGTTCTTCAAACTATTAAATCTTTGGCAAAAAGTTTTTATGAGCCTATTGTTTTTAGACAAGCAAAATTGTTGACTCTTGCATTGATGTGACTAAATAACTTACATGCTTGTTTTGTTGATGTTGTTTCTACAACGTATGATTTTCTATAGTCATAAGTAAAAATATATACTTTTGTGTAAGTTAAGGATGAGAATCTATGTAAACCAAGCTTGGAAAACTGTGTAGTTTCTACAATAAAAGAAATCATATAAGTTAGATAAGTTATCCTTTATATTCTGAAAAACAACTTTAAAACATTTTATAAAATAAAAATTGTTTACTTGATTCATTCGAATGATTTCATAATTGATGAAAGTGAAATGCACAATACTCTTTGTTTTGTATGCATAAGTGATTTTTTGAATTTTTATTCTAACTTATAGGATGAAAATGAAATTGAGAACATGCTTAGTTTGCTATTTGACATGAAATACTTGAGTAAATATGGTGTATATTTTTGAAATGAATTTTTTCTTTCTTTGGATCATATTCATTTCAATGAAAATAAAATTTTTAAAAGAGACAGAAATATATATAGTCTGACTGTAAATAAGTTTCCACTCATTTGGTTTAGTGCTAATGCTTTTGAGATTGTGTGTGATTGCACTAGACATGAGTATGGTAGCTCAGTATGCTTCTTTGCTACGTGATTGACTATATATATAAGTATTTTTTGTAGTGGGGGTTAATATATTGCTTCCATAATGGGGGTTTTATATTCAGATTTTCCAATACTAGTATAGAAAATTGGTAAAATATTGAGAAGGTTATGAGGTGTTTCAAACACATCATACGCCTAGAAATACACTATCTAAATGCTTACCGCAATCCTTTAAGGATATTGCGAAGCTGATTGGACATACTTTCAGTTGAATCCTTTAAGGGATGAAGCGATTCGATCCTCTAATAGATAGAGGAACAGACATATAAATCCAATGAGATAGTACCGCGGCTATTGCAAGAATTGAGAATGCATGCAACGACACTATAAGAGTTGATATTTTGAAAATGGATTATATAATGTCTGAAAAGAGATTTCCTTAGTCCTTTGACGAAAGGATTGATAAGAAGATGTGAATACATCTTAGGGATGAGGTTGATGCCCATTGAGATTGAGTCATTTGTGATGGATACCCAACCTAGAAATAGGTTCAAAAGGACTAGACGAAGTCATAGATGATAGCATCATTGAGATTGAGTTATTTACGATGCGGTTACCAACCTATAACTCAAGATCTCAAAAGTAGGTTCAAAAGGGTAACCCTTACTTATGGAGTGAGATCCCAAAATATAGGTTCAAATGGAACACCAAGTCATAGATAATATGGAGATGCGAGAATCATGCTTTTGAAGAATTCATCCCACGGCATGATATCCTGAAGTGAGTAGAGGTTGAGTTTAAGTTTTAATATTTTCAATTTTTAAACTCTTAATGATGTTTATATCCTTATTTAGAGTGGGGTACTTTCAGGAGTATTTTTGATAAACTCACCTAAGTGAATGTGAAAGTGTGGCCGCTTTCTATGAGAATATGGGCAGTTCTCTAGATCATTCATTAAACTGGGATACAAGCACGGGGCCATAATGTGCTGGCTTTAGACTTTACACTAGTATAGTCGTGTGTGTTAAGTAATCTTTTATCTCCTAGAGTTCAAGACTTATGTTCACTCTATGGTAAGATTATAAGAGAGCTTATTAACACTACGTAAAGGTTCAAGTCGCGAGACACCTTTGCTTATGCACAACTATGTATGTTCTTGATCAATGTTTTAAAAAAATACAAGTGGGGAATTGTTGGGATATATGTTTTTAAAAACATTAATTAATTTCCAAATTTTTATTCTCTCAATTAAATGACTTTAAATGTGACCATTATTCTTTCCCTTAAAGAGTGAATTTATTTTGTTTTAATACCAAAAACAGTTTTTGATTGAGTGAGTTAATTAAGCTAATTAACATCCTAATAATGTATTTCATTTACTCACATTTATCTCCTTGGCTTTTAAGCAAAAATCAGAATTTTTTATAAAAAAGGATTAGGAGAATTTTAGAAGACTTTTCTAATGAGTGAATTTTCTAATTTGTTTCATGAGTTTAAAATCAAAATGAATGTCTTGTGAGAAAGTAAAACAAGCATGTGATCATCCTTGGTTTTTTTAAAGAGTTCTGAGCAAGAATGAAGTGCAGAAGTTTCACATCCTCTCATCGTGCAAGAGTGATTGTGAAAGAGATACTGATCTCGGCTGTTTTATCCTGGGGACGACGCGCCATTGAAGAACTGCTTGCACAATCTTGGGCAGACCCGCGAAACGTCTTAAAGAAAGCGACCTAGTCCGCGACTCATCCATAACGTTAATTGTTTCGTGTTTGATTTTATTTGTTGTGCAGGCATAATTCAGCAATGATTCCAACGGTTACCGTTAACTCAATAATGCATTTCATTAACGTTAAAGCTAATCAATGTCACAACTTTAATGAGTTTCGTTTGGGTGAAAAGGAATAAGTTAGTGACCAACAAGCCTACAAGGGTGTAGGAATGGATGTGAACGTATGGTGTAGAGTTGGGGTGCTCTTGACAAGGAAGAAACAGCAGCATTTAACTCTTTGGGGGGTCTAGTTATCAGTCCCTGAAGGAAACAGGCTGAAAACAATTGTTTCGGTAGCACTTAAATTCTGCATTGGTTTCATATGTACATCACCTCCGTTTACATCTTAATTGATGGGAATGAGTACAGGACAGTTAGCTTCTTGGTGCATCCAGAATCTTGTTCAAAGATATGTTTTTTAACTTTTCATTCATTTTCTGATGTACATTTTATCTACTTCTTTTCACTCTGAAAAACAACTCATCTGCTTCTAACATATCATGTGATTTGGGTAATACCTTGAGATAAGTTTTACAGTGAACAATCTATTTCGCAGCATCTCTTAATCCTGACAGGATGTCATTCCCTGATTCAGACACCTGCGGCTCTCTGAACTTTTTGTAGATATCACTCTCGTAGAACTTTGTTGTCCTCCAAACTAACACCAATGAAAGGGGTTTTCTAGTGTTCAGTGTACCACTTGTTCTAGCTAAAGAAGCACTTGGGTTCTGGCTTTGGTATCCCAACAGGCCAACACCTCAAGAAAAGGAAAAAGAAACAAATTTGTGGAAATGAGCACTTGGGCTCTGTCATTAATATATACTAAAAAGTTAAAAAGACATCCTATAATGGAAGAACGATTTTTTTGGAACCATGGTTTTTTCGGGACCATGGTTTTATTTTGGGTAAAGACATTAGAAGTAATTCTAGGTCACCCCATATCTAGTTATTTATTTAATATCTAATCTACCCTCTTAATTAATTTTAGGTTATGATTAGTGAAATGATTTAGTTAAAAACAATTAGTGAGATTAAATTAAAAGATGAGTTTATTATTAGTTGAGTAGAATTATTGTGAGAGTAGAGTTAGAGAAGATGAAGGACAAAAACATGGAAAATAAAAAATTCAATTCACCCCCTTTGAGTATTCAAGTGATGAAAACTCATCTGATTCTTCATGTCCATCCTCTCCTAGAATATTTGTTAATCTTCAAAATGATCCGGATTTGGCTTATTTCTTAGACGGTGATTGTATTCTTCCCCAAAATGAAACTCAAGATGAAAATGATGGATTTTATCAACCACAACCGGAGGAAGAGTATTTGGGTGAACATGTATGCTCCAAACTTAAATAATGTATGTTGAATTGGTAAAAACTTCCCCACAAATGTAAATTTTTGAACTGGATTTTGCGCAGTTCGGTTACATTATATGAAGAACATGTAACCGAACTGTTCTGAAGGTGTAGTTCGGTTGCCTTGTGAGATGAATAAGTAACCGAACTCATTTGAAGATGTAGTTCGGTTACTTTATCCAAACACGCAGGTTACCGAACTCCATATTAATGGAAGTTCTGAGATGCAGTGTTATGTTCGGTTGGTTCGCAACTAACCGAACTTTACGTAAAAATAAAGTTTAACTAAGAGTATACAGTTCGGTTGGTTCGCAAACTGCATGTACCAACTATCTAACCGAACTATGTTTAATAAGTTCGGTTGTTTCGCAAACTTGAACCTAACAGCATAACCAATCGAACTTAACAAACAAAAAAAATCTGAAGTTCCAGTGTCTAGTTCGGTTATCTACATAAAATACAAAGTAACCAAACTATGTTCCTTTTATTAGTTCGATTGTTGCGATAAAATTCACATGTTACCGAACTCTGTTCCTTTTATTTGTCCGGTTGCTTTGCAACTTGCATAACCAACCGAACAATGAGTTCGGTTTTCCCGATAAAATTATTATGTGACCGAACTTATTTGTGATTGCATTGATGTTGTTACATTTCTTGTAGATGGAATCCCAACCTATACCAATGCATGATCAACCTTCTCCGATTGGTATGTTGTTCGGAGATACATCTACTCACTATGCGAATGAGTTGGTATTTGACTTAACTATTGATGCGAATAATTGGGATAGAAAACATGACAAGAGAGTCAATTGTGTCTTGGTTTTGAATGGAAAAGAAAGCAACACTCGTTTTGAAATGGTTTGTGAGAGAAGTGGAGATCCCGATGTTAGTCACAAGAGGAAGGGTTATGAGTATAAAGGAAAGACGACGAGGAAGAACACAACGTGCTCAAAGAAAATCAAATGTCCTTTCAAGCTAGTATTTAGCAAGAGCAAATTAACGACGAAATGGTTTCTAGTTATGGATAAGGTGGTAGGTCGTCATAACCACCCTCGTCCGGATGATCTTGAAGGGCATGCAATGGCCGCAAGGCTCACTCCTCGAGAAATGGAAAAAATAGCCGAGTATAGGAAATTGTGTATTCCACCTTCCATAATGCTTCGCTTATTAAAGCAAGATAACCCGGGTAACGTATCATCTTTGTACACCATTTACAATGCAATTGAGACGATTAAAAGAAATGAATGGAAGGATAGAAAAGTAATGCAAAAATTATTTATTTTTGGCTCAAGAGAAAGGCTACGCGGTTCAAAAGAAGGTAGCTCCGGAAGAAGAAATAACTCATCTCTTCATTTCCCATCCGCAGAGTGTTCAATTGGCTCAATCATTCCATGAATTTCTTATAATGGATTGCACTTACAAGACAAACAAATACGAGATGCCATTGTTGAACATTGTTGGTCGTACGTCGACGAAGTCACCGTTTACCGTTGCTTTTTGTTTTCTAAAGGACGAGCAAGAACCAAGTTACACTTGGGCGCTACAACAAGTGAAGGCGATCTACCGAGATGATGAGATCCCCGGGGTTATCGTGACGGACAATGACGTAGCATTGATGAACGCAATAGAGAAAGTCTTCCCATTAGCACATAATATGCTTTGTACATTTCATATATGGTGCAATGTGATGAATAGGTGCAAGCCTCAACTTTGTCCACCTAAGAGGAAAGGATTGGAAGAGATTAGTAAGCTACCGGAAGATGAACAAGCGGATGCAAAAGAGGAATTCGATAAACAATACGCCATAAATCACGCTAAATGGGTTGCCTTCTCCGGGGAATGGAAGGCATTGACTTGGTCTCTCACCGAAGAAGAGTATTATTTAAATCTTGCCGAATTTAGAGAACATTGGTCTAGCCCCGAATATCCGGAGGATATAATAACGTATGTGGTGGAGCAATGGTTGGAACCGCACAAAGAGCGCTTCGTTTATGCTTTTACCAACAACTATAAACACTTTGGGAATCAAGCGACAAGTTTGGTAGAATCGGCTCACCACCGGTTGAAGAAAAATCTCTTTGGATGTGTCGATAATTTTGTGGTTGTGTTTAACGCAATGAAGAGTTACTTCAAACGCGATATTGAGAGAATTAAAGAGAAGTTCCAAAAAATACGCATCATGAAGTACACAAAGATTGTAGACAAAGGTGGTAACATCAAGAAAATGGCGGACCTTCGGTTGTTTAAGGGACTCCACTATAATGTTTCACATGCTTGCATCAAGAGGTTAATGGTTGAGGTGAATTTGATTGACATATGGGTAACCAAGCCGGACGAGGTGTGTGTTTGCAACATGATGAAGTCTATGGGACTCCCTTGTCTCCACATGATAGCTAAGTATGAACATGGAATAATCCCTTTAAGCGATATTGATCCACATTGGCAACAATTAAGTTTTGTCCCTCCTCCAAAGGGCGATGTCAGTGAAGAGTTTGGTGACAATGAAATGGGAAGAGCGGCTATCGAAATGTACCGGAACATGAACAAACTCGAAAGGAAAATCTTTTGGGATGACATGCGGCCAATCGTTTTTCCGCATACTTCGTAGAATGTGCAAGAACCGGATAAAGGCAAGGGAAAAGGTAGGCCAAAAACCAAAAAAAAACAAAGAAACAAGTTAGAGAATATGCAAAGGTGTTGGCTAAAAGGAAAAGTGAAATTACTCCTTTTACTAGAGATCCTTCGGGGCATGAGTATACCGCGGCGAAGTACCAAGAAGATTCTAAGAAAAAAGGGAAGGAAAATTATTGAAAAAGGCGAGTCAAGTGAACGGGATATGAAGAAAAAAGGACCGAAGTTACACTCTCAAACTACTCCGTCAGAACCAGCCAACCAAGTCAACGAGACGTGAATCTAAAGGCTCTAATTGATACACCACCTCTTGATGATAAAAGGTACTTGGAAGAGCTACCTCCTTACATTAGAGATTATGTCATATCTGCCCATGACGTCCCTTCGGATGGTAATTGTGGTTTCCATGTAGTCGTACAACAGATAGGGCCTTTCACTCAAGGTGCAAAGCTATATGATGATAGTCAAATCACTTATGTCCGTCAAAGGATGTTGATGAAGCTAAAGGAGAAACCGGAATTTTACAAGAAAATTTTGTCCGATGGTGATGCTAGTCTCAATATTCAATTTGTTAGGTTTCAAATGCGTCTCCACGGGGCCCATCCAATCACAAGCGATCATTGGATGGCCATGCCAATATGCGGGCACTTAATCGCCGACGCATTCAATTGCGTGGTTCACTATTTCTCAAAAGGTGCTAGTTTCACATACACTCCCAAAACAACCATATGTGTCGAGAAACTTAAACGTAGGAGAGTGGTGATTGCGCTCGTTAACCACAACCATTTTATAGGCCTTCGGTTAGAAGACAATTGTCCATTTCCTCCGATATGCGGATGCTCTTATTGGAATGGATTTAACCCCGACACAATGTTGGGTTGGTGCATTATGTATGAACATAACATGGAGATGTGGAAAGCTTTGGAGGAATCGGACAAAATTGTACACGAAGGTTCAATTTCCCTTGGGGATGATTAAATGTACCCTTAGCTAGAATATGTATGATTTGAACATCATCATAAGAATTAAAGATTGTGTTTTTTGGAATTTGGGTGTATTATAGTGTGTTTGCATAATTTGCTTTTATACAAAAAGTCACTCTTGGTTTACAGTGATAGGTTCGGTTACCTATCAAAAAATAATGGTGGTAACCGAACATATAGTTCGGTGGCATACATATATTTGAGATACTACCGAACTATCAGGTCGGTTGATCCCGCAGAATAACGAACAAACCGAACTTCTTATGGACAGAGCATTTTCACTAATTCGGGTACTTAAAAGTTCAATAATTAATTAAAATACAACACCAAAATAACAAACAAAAGTTGTAGGTGATACTAAAGCTAAAATTGTGTAACATTTAATATCCGGAACGCGTTACGAAAAAGTGCACAAGGATGCGGAAATGATCTTCATATTTGAAATTCTTTGTCTTCCATCTTCTCCATTCATTTTTTGTTGTTAAAAGAATTTCCTCGCCTGTTTCACCCCTAAGTCGATAACGCCTTACAATCCGAAACAAAGCCATAAATTCCACAACTCTCTCTTTAATCTTATCAAATCGAAGTAACAAAGCTACATGATCACGGTTATGAGGGTTTCCTGTGTCGGAGCAAAATTTCTCATGAATTTTTCCCCAATAACTTTGACTCATAATACCATTCATTCTTCGCTCTTCACCCCTCTTTGGATAGTATAGTTTTTAGTTTCTGCAAAGAGAGAGATCTTCATCTAGAGTAAATTTAACACTATTAGCTGTGATCGTGGTAAATAAAGGTAAAAGAGGAGTTGGTTCTGTTGTTCGATTTGAAGACGAGGGTTAGTGATTGAAGTGGGCTGGACTGGGCCAATTAGAGGTAGAGTTTTCGATAGGTCTTTTGGCGAATCCTGGACAGCATATTTGAAGACAATCGAATAGAAATGAGAGGGGGACGATCGGGGAGAAATGGGTGTTGCGGCTACAGAGCCAAAACCACAGAAGGGAAGAAGATTGTTGCGGACGAAAAACAGAAGGAGGAAGGAGATCGATTCGATTGTGGTGACGCGCAATTTAATATTGGTTTTATTTCTCCTCCCTTATAATATGTTTATGACTTTTGAGAAAATCATGTTTTGCTAAGTTTGTAACTAGGGTTTTATGGATTGAAGCCACTTGGGGTATTAGGCTGTTTTGATTTGAATAATTGAGCATAGACCGTTATGATTTGAATAGATCTTTTCTTGATATTGTTTATTGATTAATTGAAAATGAGTTGTTGCTTCACCGATTTTGTAAACCTTCATGCGTAATTGTTAGGATAACAAATATATTTGTCTACTTATTTTGATATTTCATGCTTGGGTTAAATCCTTTGATAGGGTATTCATAGAATAGTCGGGTATTATTTGTGAACCTATTTTTAGTTTCGTATAATTTTCTCACTAATGCAATTTGATGGTGCATGCTTGGGTTTAGTCTTTTGATGTGTCATGCTTAGAGTGTCCCAGTGATATTTGCGGTTCTAATACTGATAGCAGGTGATGTCGATAGAACGGACAATAGACAAATATTCAGGAGTTATGTTTCATTTCAGTAATTGAATAAAAATAGTGGTGGATACTATAAACCCTAGTTACCAACTCTCCCATTTGATTCGTTTTGTTACTTGAGTTTATTCTTCTCATTGTCTTTATTCTTTCAAAAATCCAAAAACATCTTTATTTGTTAGTCCATTAGAGATATTGATTACGTATTTCCACCGCTCCTCGTGGGAACGACCCGTACTTGCCTCTGTCTACTAGTTGGACACCGTGCGATTGCGATTATCATATATAGGCATTTCCGGATCCTATCAATTTTTGGCGCCGCTGCCGGGGAGCGGTTGTGGAATATTGTGATTGGTATTTTTGATTTTGTAAATATCTTTTTATTTTTATTCTTTTGTACAGTATTCTTTTTATTTTTAAGGATTTATTTTTCTTTTTGACTTGTTTTGTGCTTCAGAATTTTATTTCAGGAGCCTTTTTGAGAACGATGAGTGCTTTGCGCGAGACGTCGTCTATGACGCTTGGTGAACACATGTATGGGTCATGGTATAAGGAAGTTCTTGCTTACAATCGTCTCAGGTATGGAACTTGGAATCCACGTAATTTCTCTATAGGTGGTTATTCAGATGAGTATCAACCCCAATACCATGAGGGTGAAAAGGAACTTGATACTACAAGTGATTTTAGGAATTATGATACCGATATAATATATGAATCTATTGTATCTTACCCAACTCATGATCATTTAGCTGATCATTTGTCTATTCAAAAGGAAGAGAGTTGTGTTAGAGACACCATTTATTCAGATAATGATGATTTAGAAGAACATATTTATACAGAAGATACTATTGTTGAGTCTGATGACTTAGAGACAGTAGACGTGCATAATGAGATATTTTCTAATCATTCAAATAATGAGTTTCCTATAAGTCACTTAGTTGCAGATAGCGATGAGGTGATTATTCATGATATTGTTGCTCCATTGTGCTCTTGTTATTCTGATCCATCTAGTGATTTTCTGAATGATGATGTGAATGTTGAACATATTGATATTGGTCAGATAACTTGTGTCGATGATTTTGAGCCTTTGTCTGTTTGTTTATCCCACTTTTCTGATTCCGATGACCCTATGATTATTGATATTATCAATGCATTGCGACCTCCAATAGATAATCAACGTAACTCAACAACGGAAGTTATTTCCGCGGACTTAGAACCGGATTTAAGAGTTGCAAATTTTGATAAACTTGAATCACCATATGCATGTTTAAACCATTGTGCCGAGTTGGATGATTTTATGCCTTTTTACGTTGTCAATGGATTGATTCCTATGATTTTTAGTGAAGAAAATGTGTCGACCGGATGTATTTCAGCTGATTTAGAACCTGATATAGAGTGTGCCTCCCGAATAGAAAATAAGATACATTTTATGTTTGTTGTCCATGTGACTGATTTATTTATCTCGACTAAGGATTTTTTTTCTATTGGGAATGGATTTACACATCTTTTTGGAGGTTTATAGTGTTTGCAGATTCATATTCGCAGCTGACCTGAATCGTTGGATTGATCCCCAACTTTTCAGACTTTATATATATATATGCTTTGCTGCTTACTTTGGTGCAACCTCACCTTGTTTGAGGTTCTTTATGTGCGCAAGCAGGGATACAAATATTTGCTTCATGGGAGTCAACCCATACTATTTCGCTTCATGGGAGTCAACCCATCAGATTTGTTTTCTTTCCTCCATCTTTTATTTGTTTGCTTGAATCTCCCATCTTAATTTCTACGTTGGATGACTCAATTACATTGAGGACAATGTAATGTTTAAGTGTGGGGGAGTGGCAATTTCATTAAGTATTTTCAAAATAAAAAAAAATGATGACCAGCTGTGTAGCGGGTCTAAAAAAAATGACTAGTTGTGTAACGGGTCTTGAAAAAAAAAAAGATTTTTAGGGTTATGACCAGCTGTGTAGCGGGTCTTGTGTATGGTATTTGTCATGACCAGCTGTGTAGCGGGTTTTGGGTATGGTATTTCAAATTTTCATTTTATGACCAGCTGTGTAGCGGGTCTAACCCTCTCTTATGATATGACCAGCTGTGTAGCGGTTCAATTCTTTGTTTTGCTCGAGGACTAGCAAAATATAAGTATGGGGGTGTTGATAAGCACGTAAGTGTTACATTCTATACCCATATTTATATTAGTTAGGACTCGATACTTTGGTTAATGAAACTATTTTAGTGTTTTTATATAAAGTATACGGAAATTCGATCACCCGAAGGAGAACCAGCTAAATGAGAGCTAAAGTAGCACTTGCGGCAAAAATGGCCAAGACAACCCATGGCATGAAAGAGACGCATAAACTGCGAAAGCACATGCCTGGAAGTCAAGAAAAAAAGCAAATAATTGTCTCGGCCTGTTCAACCGTGCCAGGCCCATGTTGAGTCAAATGAGACTCATGAGAAGATAGAGAGAAACTGGAGCTGTGGTGGTGCTTTTTGATAGAGGTGGAGCAAGGGAAGTAATTCAGTGATGACGAAATATGAACAGAGTGTTATGGGAGTAATTCGTCCTTGCTGTTGCTTCCGGTGAAGGAAGAAGTAATGGGAAGCAACAAACGAAGTTAATGGAGTTGCGAAGGCAGTGACGTTCACTGGTACTCTGTATGGGATTGTGGTTTGAGTAAATGGTGTTGGTTGATGTTCGAGGTGAAGCTGTCGTCGGTTCAGGGATGTGATTCAAATGGAAGAAAGAAGTTTCTTTGTTTTATTCTTGCACGTGTTGGAGTCCACTAAAGGGATGAGTAGGGCTGCACAACGGGTAGGGTGGGTAGGATATGACCTATACCCGCCACCCTACCCGTTTACTGGCGGTTAAGAAAAATTTTACCCGCCATCCTACCCGCCATTAAACGGGTAAGATCCTACCCAACCCATTCTCTGGCGGGTCGGGTAGGGTAGGGTGGCGGGTATAACCGTTTTTTTTTTTAATCTCTGAGTGTAGTGAAACTCTTCTGGATCTGGTACTTCCAATTATCATTTGAGATTCCAGCTACTTCAATCAAACTTGTCAGATTCTCACCTTCCTCCACACCCAGTAGAGACACTTTATTGTGATTCAAACAATCCTGAATGTCATTGCACTGCGATCAGGCTTTACTGGCATAGCTGGGTTGGAAAATGAAGTGTGTCAAGACATGAACATTGTAGTAGAGATTTCACTTTCATCACCACCAACATCATTGCTCGTACACCATAGTTGACATCCAACCTTGTTCGACCAGGAGAAACAGCATGTGACAATTTCCTAATCATTTCTACCAGATAAAGCTCCCTCTCCGCCCTCTTCGTTGTACCCCATTTTTAAGTTGATTTCAGTGCCTGTGCGATCAAAAACGAAAGAACATCATCCTTAATATTCAAGATTAACTGCCAAGAGAGCCGAAGTTGTAGTATTGCAATAAATTTTGAAATTTTAAAATGAACACAGTAATACCCTGAAATTTGCAGTCTGCCATTGAATCAAGTCGTTTATCTTCCGCTGTCATTTTTTAAAAAGATTAACTACTTAACGCTGCAACCCATGGCCAAGACATGTTCATCTATCTTTATTCTTCAGATTATATGGATATTGTTCAAACCCTTAGCCATATAATCCCTCGATCCATCATTTGATCAAAATATCTTCTCGCTTCTTTCCATTGACCATGTAAGCAGTAACCATGAATGATAGAATTATAAGTCTTTGCATCTGCAGAGATTACTCTATTGCCCATCTCTTCAAGGAATCTCTTGGCCTCATTCAAGCGACCTGAACTAGAAAGCCCATTGATCAAAGAAATGTAAACAACTACGTTAGGAACAACATCTATATCTCTACGCATTTCAGAGAAAAGAAGTAAAGAACTAAAGCTTTATCAACTAAACCTCCTTTACAAAGAGTATCTATAATCACACAATATGAAACAACATTAGGTCTGTAGTTCCATTTCACCATCTTGTTTTTTAGGTGAAGAGCAAGATCAACTTTACCAGTTCTGCAAAGCCCGTGTATAGAGTATTACATGTGAAGGAGTTAGGTAGAACACCTGTCTCGATCATTTTCTCGAACACCTTGAATGCAAAGTCAATCTTTTCTTGAACACACAACCCATTAATCAATGTAGTGAAAGTGATAACATTAGGCTGATGACCTCTCTTAATAATCTCTCCAAGCAAACAGAACCGTGATTCACTTGGACTAGTTTACAACAACAGTTAATCAAAATGTTGAATGTGGAAATATCGGGTTTTACTAAAACTGATGAGTTCACACCTCTTGATGAAGCTATACCCGTCATGTTGTTGTATTACTAAAACTGATGAGTTCACACCTCATGATGAAGCTAAAATATCTCCGATTGGTCCCAATTCTGCATGTTCAGCGGTATGTTCTGCTAAACTTGCTACCATCGTCGATGGAAATCGACCTTTTCCCACTACTATTAAAAAAGGACAGGGATTATTTGGTCTTTTACATATATGAGGCGGGTAAGCGGGTAGGATAGGATAATTTCGGATTATATCCGTCACCCTACCCGCTAACTGGCGGATGAAATAATGTTTACCCGTCACCCTACCCGCCAAATAGTGGATATGATAGGATACGGTTAAAAAACTGGCGGGTAGGGTAGGATTGGCGGGTAAGGGTAGGGATGACTGCAACGTGCTTAGATATCTATCACTGCATTTCGAGTTGATAAAAGAGCACCAAGCATCTTCCGTTCTTATCATAGACGAACTTCATCAACTATTAAGCTCGAGGTGGTATGAATGATCAGGAAGGATGAGTCTGGAGCATTCAGTCGCAGGGGTTAGCTTGGTCCTGTTGGGAGTTTTGTAGTTCAATGAAACAGGATCAGTTCATGAAACACATCAATGGAGTTTGTTTTGGTCGCTGTGATTGTGCTCAAGAGATTATGAAGAGTTTTCGCATTTGAGATGTTAATGGAGAGAAGATGGAGACTTCAAGGATTCATAACTGGGAGCTGTGCTTGGAAGATGCTGCTGCTGTTGATTGTTTGAACTATGTTCGGTGATTGGTTCACCTGGTTCTACCGGAACTGAAACGAAAGGAAAGAAAGGTGTTGGCTGAACTGGTTCGAGGTGTTCGTCTCATTTGAAGGCAAGGGTACTGAAGAGCATTTGAGTATGGTGTACAACAATGGCAGTCGACGGTGAAGAATGGCGTAGAATGGCTGTTTGGATTTTGTGTGAAGTAAGAGATTGGTGTTGTGGTCAGTGTGACCGATATTTGTGAAGTTGAGATGGATAGCATTGGGCTGGAGTTCGGTGAAGGAGGATTGGCATCAAAGCAATGTTCAGGGAGGAAAGCACGGTGCTTATGATGACTGGCGGAGACACGGATAGTGACAGTAGTGGTTGAAACCAGTGTTGCTGAGATGGATTTGTTAGTTTATATGATGTTGAAGGACGAAGAACAAGTCCAAGGAGATATGAGAGTTTGGTGGCTCGATGCACTTTGTAGCCGTCAGTAAATGGAAGTGATTGGCGTAATGAGAGTTGGACAGACAGAAAAGAGAATGGAAATGATTGCAGTGGTGGTTATTGTATCACATTCGATGATTCCTTCCACAGCAGATGGAATTGGAGTTCGATGGGGTTTCACATTGTTAGTTTATATGATGTTGAAGGACGAAGAACAAGTCCAAGGAGATATGAGAGTTTGGTGGCTCGATGCACTTTGTAGCCGTCAGTAAATGGAAGTGATTGGCGTAATGAGAGTTGGACAGACAGAAAAGAAAATGGAAATGATTTCAGTGGTGGTTATTGTATCACATTCGATGATTCCTTCCACAGCAGATGGAGTTGGAGTTCGATGGGGTTTCTCATTGTGTTAAGGAAGTAGATGGAGTTGGTTTTGCCGGTGATGGAGAATGGCTTGTACGCCAGCTGAAATTGACTGGAGATGATTCTCAAAATGGTGGCTGTATTTGAGTCGATGGGATCAAGGAAGATGTTGGGATTGATATTAAAGATGATGGAGCTGTTCGCAAAGTAGATGAAATTAATTATTGTTGTTTCTCGGTCAATTCAAGGCGTAAATGAAGATAAATTCGTGAAGTCTGGAGATTGTATGAACTGTGGTCAGTTCATAGTGCAGCTTCGAAGATGAATGGTCTGCATGTCAGCGACACAGCTGTGAGTTCAGAGATAATAAGGGTTGATATTGCAGAGATGGGGTTTACCCATTCTTGACATTGATTAATGATCTGCAGGCGGAGAAGAACATGGAATTGGGTTTGCAGGTGACGATGGCAGTGATGGCTTGACTGAACGGTGGAGGAAAGAGCTTGGCTGGCAGTAAGGGTATGAGCTTGTTATTGGATTACGTACAGGGAAGTGTTTTACACGGACAGAAAGTAGAAACTGGAGTTAGTGGTGCTGTGACCGTGGTGAATAAAGGTAAAGGAGGAGTTGGTTCTGTTGTTCGATTTGAAGACGAGGGTTGGTGATTGAATTGGGCTGGACTGGGCCCATTAGAGGTAGAGTTTTCGATAGGTCTTTTGGCGAATCCTGGACCGCATATTTGAAGACAATCGAATAGAAACGAGAGGGGGGCGATCGGGGAGAACTGGGTGTTGCGGCTACAGAGCCAAAACCACAGAAGGGAAGAAGATTGTTGCGGCCGAAAAACATAAGGAGGAAGGAGATCGATTCGATTGTGGTGACGCGCAATTTAATATTGGTTTAATTTCTCCTCCCTTGTGATATGTTTATGGCTTTTGAGAAAGTCATGTTTTGCTAAGTTTGTAACTAGGGTTTTATGGATTAAAGCCACTTGGGGTATTAGGCTGTTTTGATTTGAATAATTGAGCATAGACCGTTATGATTTAAATAGATCTTTTCTTGATATTGTTTATTGATTAATTGAAAATGAGTTGTTGCTTCACCGGTTTTGTAAACCTTCATGCGTAATTGTTAGGATAACAAATATATTTGTCTACTTATTTTGATATTTCATGCTTGGGTTAAATCCTTTGATGGGGTATTCTTAGAATAGCCGGATATTATTTGTGAACCTATTTTTAGTTTCGTATAATTTTCTCACTAATGCAATTTGATGGTGCATGCTTGGGTTTAGTCTTTTGATGTGCCATGCTTAGAGTGTCCCAGTGATATTTGCGGTTCTAATACTGATAGTAGGTGATGTCGATAGAACGGACAATAGACAAATATTCAGAAGTTATGTTTCATTTCAGTAATTGAATAAAAATAGTGGTGGATACTATAAACCCTGGTTACCAACTCTCCCATTTGATTCGTTTTGTTACTTGAGTTTATTCTTCTCATTGTCTTTATTCTATCAAAAATCCAAAAACATCTTTATTTGTTAGTCCATTAGAGACATTGATTACGTATTTCCACCGCTCGTGGGAACGACCCGTACTTGCCTCTGACTACTAGTTGGACACCATGCGATTGCGGTTATCATATATATGCATCTTCGGATCCTATCAATTTTTGGCGTCGCTGCCGGGGAGCGGTTGTGGAATATTGTGATTGGTATTTTTGATTTTGTAAATATCTTTTTATTTTTATTCTTTTGTACAGTATTCTTTTTATTTTTAAGGATTTATTTTTCTTTTTGACTTGTTTTGTGCTTCAGAATTTTATTTCAGGAGCCTTTTTGAGAACGATGAGTGCTTTGCGCGAGACGTCGTCTATGACGCTTGGTGAACATATGTATGGGTCACGGTATAAGGAAGTTCTTGCTTACAATCGTCTCAGGTATGGAACTTGGAATCCACGTAATTTCTCTATAGGTGGTTATTCAGATGAGTATCAACCCCAATGCCATGAGGGTGAAAAGGAACTTGATACTACAAGTGATTTTAGGAATTATGATACCGATATAATATCTGAATCTATTGTATCTTACCCAACTCATGATCATTTAGTTGATCATTTGTCTATTCAAAAGGACGAGAGTTGTGTTAGAGATACCATTTATTCAGATAATGATGATTCAGATGAACATATTTATACAGAAGATACTATTGTTGAGTCTGATGACTTAGAGACAGTAGACGTGCATAATGAGATATTTTCTAATCATTCAAATAATGAGTTTCCTATAAGTCACTTAGTTGCAGATAGCGATGAGGTGATTATTCATGATATTGTTGCTCCATTGTGCTCTTGTTATTCTAATCCATCTAGTGATTTTCTGAATGCTGATGTGAATGTTGAACATATTGATATTGGTCAGATAACTTGTGTCGACGATTTTGAGCCTTTGTCTGTTTGTTTAGCCCACTTTTCTGATTCCGATGACCCTATGATTATTGATATTATCAATGTATTGCGACCTCCAATAGATAATCAAGGTAACTCAACAATGGAAATTATTTCCGCGGACTTAGAATCGGATTTAAGAGTTGCAAATTTTGATAAACTTGAATCACCAGATGCATGTTTAAACCATTGTGCCGAGTTGGATGATTTTATGCCTTTTTACGTTGTCAATGCGTTGATTCCTATGATTTTAGTGAAGAAAATGTGTCGACCGGATGTATTTCAGCTGATTTAGAACCTGATATAGAGTGTGCCTCCCGAATAGAAAATAAGATACATTTTATGTTTGTTGTCCATGTGACTGATTTATTTATCTCGACTAAGGATTGTTTTCTATTGGGAATGGATTTACACATCTTTTTGGAGGTTTATAGTGTTTGCAGGTTCATATTCGCAGCTGACGTGAATCATTGGATTGATCCCCCAACTTTTCAGACTTTATATATATGCTTTGCTGCTTACTTTGGTGCAACCTCACCTTGTTTGAGGTTCTTTATGTGCGCAAGCAGGGATACAAAGATTTGCTTCATGGGAGTCAACCCATACTATTTCGCTTCGTGGGAGTCAACCCATCAGATTTGTTTTCTTTCCTCCATCTTTTATCTGTTTGCTTGAATCTCCCATCTTAATTTCTACGTTGGGTGACTCAATTACATTGAGGACAATGTAATGTTTAAGTGTGGGGGAGTGGCACTTTCATTAAGTATTTTCAAAATTAAAAAAAAAAATGAAATGATGACCAGTTGTGTAGCGGGTCTAAAAAAAATGACCAGCTGTGTAGCGGGTCTTGAAAAAAAAAGATTTTTAGGGTTATGACCAGTTGTGTATCGGGTCTTGTGTATGGTATTTGTCATGACCAGCTGTGTAGCGGGTCTTGGGTATGGTATTTCAAATTTTCATTTTATGACCAGTTGTGTAGCGTATCTAACCCTCTCTTATGATATGACCAGCTGTGTAGCGGGTCAATTCTTTGTTTTGCTCGAGGACTAGCAAAATATAAGTGTGGGGGTGTTGATAAGCACGTAAGTGCTACATTCTATACTCATATTTATATTAGTTAGGACTCGATACTTTGGCTAATGACACTATTTTAGTGCTTTTATATAAAGTACACGAGAATTCGATCACCCGAAGGAGAACCGGATAAATGAGAGCTAAAGTAGCACTTGCGGCAAAAATGGCCAAGACAACCCATGGCATGAAAGAGACACATAAACTGCGAAAGCACATGCCTGGAAGTCAAGAAGCAAAGCAAATAATTGTCTCGGCTTGTTCAACCGTTCCAGGCCCATGTTGAGTCAAATGAGACTCATGAGAAGATAGAGAGAAACTGGAGCTGTGGTGGTGCTTTTTGATAGAGGTGGAGCAAGGGTAGTAATTCAGTGATGAAGAGATATGAACAGAGTGCTATGGGAGTAATTCGTCCTTGCTGTTGCTGCCGGTGAAGGAAGAAGTAATGGGAAGCAACAAACGAAGTTAATGGAGTTGCGAAGGCAGTGACGTTCACTGGTACTCTGTATGGGATTGTGGTTCGAGTAAATGGTGTTGGTTGTTGTTCGAGGTGAAGCTGTCGCCGGTTTAGGGATGTGATTCAAATGTAAGAAAGAAGTGTCTTTGTTTTGTTCTTGCACGTGGTGGAGTCCACTAAAGGGATGAGTGCAACGTTCTTAGATATCTATCACTGCATTTCGAGTTGATAAAAAAGCACCAAGCATCTTCCGTTCTTATCAGAGACGAACTTCATCAACTATTAAGCTCGAGGTGGTATGAATGATCAGGAAGGATGAGTCTGGAGCATTCAGTCGCAGGGGTTAGCTTGGTCCTGTTGGGAGTTTTGTAGTTCAATGAAACATGATCAGTTCATGAAACACATCAATGGAGTTTGTTTTGGTCACTGTGATTGTGCTCAAGAGATTATGAAGAGTTTTCGCATTTGATATGTTAATGGAGAGAAGATGGAGACTTCAATGATTCATAACTGGGATTTGTGCTTGGAAGATGTTGCTGCTGTTGATTGTTTGAACTAGGTTACCTGCGAAATAATACCAGGTAACCGGACATTACACTGTAACTTTTGAAATTTGTTGTTAATGAGTTCGGTTAGTTGATTAAATCTGCGGAACAACCGAACTTGTTGTTTATCAAGTTCGGTTGTTTACCAAATTTAATCAACTAACCAAACTTCCTAATAATTTCTCTAAAAATTTGAGTTTAATGGAACACATATGAGTCAAATAGCCAAACTAACTAATAATTTCTTAAAAATTTGAATTTAACGAAACACATATGAGTCAAATAGCCAAACTAATCCCTTAAAACACAAATTAAAAACCAAATTATGAAATTAATTTAGTAATCCATATAACTAAATGTTGGAAGCAAACATAAGAAAACAAACTACCAAATCCGCAAAACAAAAGTCTTCCAAACATAAGGAAACAAACTACCAATCCGCAATAAAAAAGTCTTCCAAACATAAGAAAACAAAGTACTAATTGTTGCAATCACTTATTTACCACGACTACTACGAGAAACTTTTCTACTCTTGCGTTTAGGAGTTTTAGGTCGTCCTTAGTTACTAGGTGTGTCATCTCCACTGCTTTGTTGTTGAACCATCCGACTTGAACCTTCCCCTTGTTGGCGACTCCTTTTCAACGGCATGGTCTGGCTTGGATCAACCTGGATTGTATCGACATGGTCGGGATTAAAAACATTAGTTATTTGGTTGTAGAGGTTTGTTTGTTCTCGAGTGTCCATCGTCTCTCCACTCCTGATTTTTCCATCAATTTCTTCAACAATTAGCACTTTCCTTCACCTTTTCTCATCAAAAACATAAGTCACTATTATTTTTCAATACTTTATAACATTTTGAAAAACAAAAATAAGAGTAAATATCTTACCGCCGAATTCCACAAGATCAAGGCCTCATCACCACACATAGGGGTAGGCTTCATAATCTTCTGAGCCTCTTTCTCCATTGTCGTCGCTTTTGCTTTATCAGCACGGGCTTGTTGGACACTGTTTATTACACGGGGATGAGAAAAATGTTCATACTATTTCATATATCCATCGTCAGCGGCATTTGGATCATCAAACGAATCTTATAACTCTTCGACTGGAACAAGATAATCCCCAAAGTTCTTCCAGTGGTCCACTGATGGAGCAGGATCGTATTTTGGGATGAAATTCTTCTCGCTGTTCTTAGTTCCGACCTTCTTTACCTTGATGTTGAAGTTTTCCACTTGTGGGACACTTTGGACACAAGAAAGTTGTCTAAGTACTCTTCGAGGATTATACATTGTACAACCCCCAGGATGAAACAACGGTCCATTATAACCCGCAACAGGTGAGAAATTAATAACATCAACATCCTCCTCGTCTTCATCTGATTCAATGTTGTAAGGATGGAAAACCACATCTTCCACTGTTAACTTATCCAATGTATCCCTCAACTCCAACACCTTTTTTTCCTTATTCTTTTCCTGTGAGTTCAAAAATTCATATTTACCAGTTGTAGGCTTCCCATAAGGCCAAGGAGTGCGAGCATGAGACAATTGCAGTTTAAGGAAGTGGTCGTACACCCAAACCTATGAGAAGAGGCAAAAAATAATACATTCGCAATATGATTAGTAAAAATACACATTCATTCACTTATATATTCAAATACACAAACGATAATTTAACGGGATACCTGAACAAGGGTGTATAAGCCTCCAAAATATAGACTCCTAATCCTCGAAGCTTTTCTGAGTTCCACTTGAACGAATGAAAGAACCGCAATGCCCCAAGAGTAGTTTTTCACCTCATCCAAGGGGTCCAATAGCTGGAGGTAATGAGCATTTACCACGTGGCCTGAAGTGTCAGGGAAGAAGATGGTTCCAAGTTGATATAAAACATAAGCAGTCACATGGTGCTTAGTGTTCTCCTCTGTCATCACCAACTTTCCTTGAGCAACCAAATCTTTCGTCCCTGAAAACTCATCAAACAAGGTTTTGAGCTTGATCTTTTTCAACTTCTTCTTGTACGTGTGATCTTCCTCAAACTCATTATACTCATCACCTTCCTTAGGCTCTTTGTTAGCTCGCCTAAACTCACATTGTTTCTTTTTATTGCTCCATCCTAGACACCTTTCGACTAGTTTTTCAAGAACTTCATAACTCATCGAGGGATCGTAGCCATCTCGAACATTTGTTCCTGTAATTGGTAGGGATGTGATTCTAAAACAATCATCCGGAGTTATTGCCATCTCACCAAAAGGTAGACGAAAGGTATCCGTTTCTGGATAAGCCCTCTCGGAAAATGCAGTAACAGTGACAACATCAAATTTTTGGTGCGCATGTTGTATTCCGTTTCATAGTACACAATCAAATACCGCCAAGCGGACCTCATCACACTCATTTTCTATATTCCATACCTTGTTCTTTTGACGTTTCAAAACACGAACAACATTTTTATGATCCTAAAAAAACAACATCATATCTTATATACTAATATATATAGAAAAGAAAAATATATGTCAAAATATAATAAAATGACTGCGAAATCTAAATCTTGATGGTTAAGATTGAGCCATACCTTTGTCGCAAAGATCTTGGCAGCCCATGAGTTTTTGTAGCCCATCAATACCTCCCTGTAGGGCTGTCAATGGATAAATATCCGTCGGATATTGGCTAATCCGATAAGGTTAAGGTTAAGAGTTATCGGATATCCGATATCCGATAACATCCGGCGGATATCAAAAATCCAATTCGATAAGGTTTACCGTTAAGCTATCGGATATCGGATTTTTATCCGTTAAAATCCGATAGTTATCCCACAGAAAAAAATGTTGAAAAATTAAGCTTTTTTTAGCAGAGTCTTTTTTGTTCAAGTGTAAGAAAGAAAAACCACAGTACCACACAAACACTTCAGTTCACATCACACATGAAAAAACACATAAAAGAGTCTACAACTAACAAAAAACTCAAACAGGCTGGATCTTCTTTGCTGGTTGCATGTTGCATCAACTTCAATCGACGATTTCCATATCTGCATTCAAAAAAACCTGGTTTCAGAGAGCAATTGATTCATTTATGATTTATCTATCAAGGAAAAGAAATACTGAACTAAGCAAAGGAAAAGAAACGATCAAACGAAGATTTACCTGCATGAGTTGGGTACTTACAGCTAGAGTTGGGTATGTTTGCTATGTTTGCTAGAGTTCTGGTCACTGGCATAGCCAACACATCTCTTGCTATGTTTGCTAGAGTTGGGTACTTACAGCTATTCATCTTCCACCAAACCAATATATCAAAGTTCATTTCATCTTGAGCTGTTAGAGTAGGAAGAATTGGTTCTCCTAAGTATGTCTCTAACTCAGATTTCTGAACATCATCTTCATCATTTTCCAACACAAAACTAGCATAATCTGTGCTAGATGCACCTGAGCTTCTTACATCCATGTGAGCGACA
>NC_039366.1:55750661-55787820 GCF_003573695.1 Papaver somniferum
TTCTGCAACTAGAAAAAATGACAAAGAGAGATACCTTTTAAATCATGGCAGACATCATCAAATTCAAAAATTTATCAGATTAGAAACATGCAAACAGCAAAACCACAATAACAATCACAAAAATTGCAACCCCTGAACCCCATGACTCGTTTTCTCATATAAACCAGCTTTAGTGAATTCACTTCAGAAAACCAATTTCCCTATAATGAAACCCTAACTTTGCTGAGAATGAAACCTTAACTTTGAATTGAAACAAATCACTGCAATCGATTTGTTGAGAATGAAACCCTAACTTTGAATTGAAACAAATCAAACAATAGATTAGGTTGATGACTTACTTCTCTGACTTACACTCTTCATCAAATAGATTAGGTCAATCCTGCTGAACTCAATCAATGATTCAATCTTCTCAAACTTCTCCTGTTCTCCAATCTTTTCTCGTCTTCGACTGTTGGGTGAAAAACGCTTAGAGAAGACTCAGACGAGATCAAAGAAGATTAGCCGATTAGGTTTTCTTCCCACACAGTCGATACTCGATAAAAATACCCTAGGGGTAGGAAATTACAAGTACACCCCTAGACTATCGGATATCGGATATTAACCTAACGGAAACAGCCTATTCCGATATCGATATCGTTAAGAGGAAATATCCGATAGCATAACGGATTCCGATATCCGATATCCGATATGTCGGATAAAATCCTATAGGATGTCGGATTTCGGAAATGGATATCGGATATCGGTTATCCATTGCCATCCCTACCTCCCTGCCATCTCTTGGAGTACCATATGTTGTATTCTTTGGCGGAAAACACAAATCCTTATGAGGAATGTATGAATATCTAGCACAAGGCTTTTTAGGCATCTTTCTAGATCTCTTTACCACTATGTCTGCTTGTTCCTCTTCTTCTTCCTCTTCATCCGAGTCTTCCTCTGATCCATCATCATCCTTATCTCCATCCTTGTCTCCGTCTTCCTCATCTTTTTCACCCTCATTATCGCCACCCTCATTTCCTCCTCCTTGAGCTAGTTCATCTTCTCCACCTTGATTATGTTCTTGACTGCCCATCTCTTCCACAATCTCTTCATTAACTTGTTGGATTACGTTGTCAACATTATCTCTATCGACACCATCTTGAATGACAACACCCGGTAATGACCCACCTCCATACTTAGCATTTTTTGTTCCACGCTTACCGGCACCACAATGTACTTTGCCTCGAGGCGTGGGAGTTCTCAGATCTTCCAGTAAAGGTTGTTTTCCTCTAATCAAGAAAACAAAATATATTAGCTTAACCGATAAATGATTGACTAAATCATTTGCAACATAAGGGTTCTCAGCGTAAGGTTCGGTTTGAATAGGTTTTTTGCGAACACACCGAACTCCACATGTGTGCAAATACAGAAGAGTTCGGTTTGTCAAGGTTTTTTGCGAATAAACCGAACTCAACATTGGTAACTAATAGTAAAGAGTTCGGTTTGTCAAGGTTTTTGCGAACACACCGAACTCCACATGTGTGCAAATACTAAAGAGTTCGGTTTTTCAAGATTTTTTGCGAATAAACCGAACTCAACATTGGTAACTAATAGTGAAGAGTTCGGTTTGTCAAGGTTTTTTGCGAATAAACCGAACTCCACATGTATGCAACACAACATAGTTTGACAAGTTTGGTTAAATTGAAACTCAACATATAGGGAAAAATAGCATAGTTCGACTATATTGAAATTTCTTTTTTTTTTGGTAAAGTTCAGTTACTAAATAATTTTAGAATATTATGCGAACCAACCGAACAAGATAGCTCAGTTCGGTTACAAATAGCGGGCCAAATTGCACAGTTCGGTTACAAATGGAAAAAATATTGTTGCAAAACTGGTGAAGTTCGGTTAGAAAAAAGTTTTAGGCTTTTTTGCGAACTAACCGAACTGGCAGTTCGGTGACCCGGTTTTGAATCCTATAAAACCGAAATGTTCTTCGTGTTCTTCCTTTCAGGAAGTTCGGTTAACAAACTAGGGTTTTCTAGAAATTCGTCCTAACCGAACAGCGCACTGTAACTCCCATTTGAACCCTATTTTGATGATTTCTATTCAATTAAACGAATCAAAATCAAACTAAAAGTATGGGTTTGTTGGAAAATACCTGAGAATCGGTCCCATGGCAGAATCAGGCTTCTTACTGCGTCTATTATATTGGATTATGGATTCACTTGCCTCTTCCACTTCTTTATGAATCTCAAAATCACTTGGATGATTTGCTAGATGTCCTAATGGGGGACCTGTTCCTGGGAGTCTATTGGGTTTCTTTCGAAGAACCATTCTTATAGTCGATTGATTAATCGACGATGAAAATTTTATGAATCGACGATTAATCGATGAAGATGATGTTGAAATGGGGGAAGAGGAAAGAAGAAGAGGAGAACAGTTCCTCAAAACTGTTTTTTTTTTTGTGCGGCTAGGTTAGATTAGGATTATATTTAGGTTTTTCTTTTTGATTAAGTTAGATGTAGTTATTAGGTTAGGGTTAATTTAATTAGGGTAAGGGCCAAATTAGTAATCTCATCTGATTTTAGGACATCCCTTAACATTGTAGGGTAGGTGGCCTAATAGGACCATGGTCCCCCAAAAAAACCATGGTCCCCAAAAAATCGTTCTAATTGAAAGACCAAAAGATAACCATATTTCTGAAGAAAAAAACCACAGAAAACCCAAAAAAAAAACACCAAAACAAGAGAATATAGGTGAAGCTTCTCATATATTGAGGCCACTTGTTGTTAAATTTACAAAAAAAATAATTCCCCTAAATGTGGAAATATTTTGGTCTTCCAAGCTTGCCCTTTCCTATTTGTCAAAATGCTATCCTCTCCTCCTTCCATTATGCACATCTCAAAACACTTCTCTTCATCATCAGCTTCTCATTAGCATCTAGAGATGTCACATTTTGGAGTGTAATCTATTTGTAAAAATGCTATCCTCTCCTACTTCACGACTGTATGCGGGCGTGTCAAGTGTCAATTCCGCACACTCGGCATTCACACCTCTATATATCTTTTTTTTTACTTAAAAGGTTTATGTTTTGAAAAGAAAAATGTAATAAGGCCTAAGCCCCCATTTTTTAGTATTACAACTTATCTACTGTCTATTATCACCTTCCAATGTGTGATCAACTCTCTAAAGAATATGAACTTAAATATGTTGTGATCTAAATTTTCCCCCATTTGTATATCAACCGTTTTATCTCTAGGATAGTTTCTCTCTCTGTTTTTGGTCTTTTTTGTGCCATAACTATTCTATTTCTCTCATTCCAAAGTGCCCAACATATTGCAGAGAGCAGCATTGGCCATATTTTGCGTCCCCTATTCCTGCCTCTTCTATATTTCCAAGCTTGTAATTGCATTATCAAAGAACCCGCTTGGACCCATCTAATATTGAATCCTCCAACGAAATAATTCCAAATTGTCTGCGCATAAGTACAATGTAGTAGGATATGATCCACCGTTTCTGGATACATATTGCATAGAGTACATGTTGTATTCTGAATTTGACATCCTCTTCTTACCAGATTATCAGTTGTAGCAATCGAATTTTGAGCTGCAGTCCAAATAAAGAACTAAACTTTTGGAGGAACTCCTTGTATCCAAATGCATGAGTATGGTACTGGAGAATGAATAGCTGGGGTTACCGGAAGTTGTTCAATCAACCATTTGTATCAGAGTTGTGCATTGAAACCTCCAGTTGTTGTGCACACTAATTCATCTTCTTCTTCTTCAATCAGAGTAGGAGGTGTACCTAAAATTGCAAATAAATCCATCATTTCTGGAATCTCCTGTTGTGTTAAATTCCTTCTGAGTTTCAAATTCCAAGCATTGTTGGATATCATATCTTTTACTGTTGCATTTTTGCTTGTTGCAATCTTATAAATGTTTGGAAATTGAATCTTCAGGGATTGTGTACCAGTCCAAGCATCCAACCAAAAATTAACTGAATCTCCTTTATTTAAGTGAGTTGTTGTAATCTGTTCCACCACCTGTTTTTGTTTTTGTATGTTCTTCCACATTCCCCTTCCTTGTGGTTTATTTGAATCCTTCACTCATATTGCATTCTCTTGAGTTTACATCTTCTCATGTATTATTCTTCTCCATAACTGCTTCTTCTCTTTGGAGAATCTCCATGACCATTTTGCTAATAAAGCGTTATTTGTGAGTTTTAAGTTTCTAATGCCTAACTCTCCAAGACTTTTGGGTTTGCAAGCTTTCTCCCATGCTACCCAGTTAATTCTCTTCCTTTCAGTTGTTGAGCCCTACATAAATCTTCTCATAATTTGGTTGATTTTTTGCTCTACCTTCACAGGCATCTGAAAAATTGACATATAATATATGGGTATACTTGAGAGAGTTGTTCTGATCAACAAAAGTCTTCCTGCCTTTGTAAAAAAAATTCTCCTCCATGGTGCTAACTTTTTTTGTATTTTTTCAATCAATGTATCCCAGATCCCTGCATTTCTGCTTTGAGCTCCTACTGCCATTCCAAGATATTTCAGAGGAAGTTGTTCAATCTTGCAATTAAGAATTCTAGCAATAGCTTCAATTTTTCCATCTGCACTTATGCTTATTACTGAGCTTTTGTTGAAATTTACCTTCAATCCAGTTATGGCTTCAAAAATTTGCAAGATAATCACCAAATTTTCAGCTTCCACTTCAGAACCGTAGAAAAACTAATGTATCATCATCATATTTTAAGTGTGAGACTTACACTGAGTTAATTGAAAAACCAGAAATTATGTTTAGTTGAACTGCATTCTTCATCAATTTTATGAAAATTCCAGCTACTAATATGAATAAAAAAGGGGAGAGATGATCTCCCTGTCTAATCCCTTTCTGTGGCTTGAATCTTGTAGTTGAACTTCCATTCACCAGTATTGAGTGTTGAGCAGAGGAGACACACCATTGCATCCAGCTTATCCATTTATCTCTAAAGCCTGAGCTTTTAAGCACATTACTCATTGTATGCCAGCTTACATTATCAAAACCTTTCTGAATATCTAGTTTGCACAGTACCCCTGGTTGTTTTGATTTAAATATTGAATCAATCAATTCCCCGGCAATTAAAATTCCATCCAAGATTTTTTTATCAGCTATAAAAGCTCCTTGATTTTCTGAAATCAGTTTAGTTAGAATCTTCTTAAATCTGAGAGCAAGTACCTTATATATGACTTTGTAAATGCTGCTTACCAAACTTATTGGTCTAAAGTCTTGTGGTGTTCCTACTTGTTCTTTCTTTGGAATCAGACTTATGAAGGAAACATTTGTTCTCCAATCAAGTTTTTGTTGATGCTCAAATTCTTTAATTACTGCCATAAAATCTATTTTTATCACCTCCCAAGACACTTTATAAAACTCCATGTTATAACCATCAGGCCCTGGAGATTTATTGTTCTTGAAATGTTTAATTACCATCCATACTTATTCTATTGTAATTTCTTTTTCTAGCTCCATCTTCTCCTCTTCTGTTATTTTTGCGAAGTATTCCTCATTCATTTGTGGTCTCACCTTGTGTTTCTCTTGAAATAGGTTCATGAAATAATTTGATAGTTCTTCTTTGATATTATCTTGATTAAAATTGTCTTCTCCATTACTATTTTCTGTATTGTATTTCTTCTTCTTCTTCTTCCATTTTCCAGAGTATGAAAGTATTTTGTATTTGCATCACCTTCTTTGAAATGTTTTGTTTTAGCTCTTGTTAACCATTTTCTTGCATTGTCCAAATTGATTTGTTTCAAAGATGCTCTCCATTCTGCCCTTTCACTGAATTGCTGATCTGACAAAACTGAATTTTCCTCCAGCATGTTGTGAGCATTTATGCTTCTTGTCAGTTCTTCTTTATTTGTCTCTACCTGTCCATAAGTCTCCCTGCTCCATCTTTTGAGAAAAAATTTGAAGTTTTGTAATTTCTTGGATAATATGTAGCTTGGAGAACCTGTAAAACTCAAAGCATTCCACCAAAGTTGAAGATTGGATAAAAATTCTGGATGAGAAAACCAAAAGCTTTCAACTCTAAATAGTGGTTTGTTTCTGTTGATGTTTGAAGTAGTTAACAAAAGTGGTGAATGATCAGATAAAGTTCTAGATAAAAAAGTTTGAGTTAAGAGAGGAAACTTTCCTTCAAATTGTGGAGTTACCAGAATTCTGTCTAGTCTGCAAAGCAATGGGTCAGCTTGCATATTTGACCATGTAAATTGTCCTCCATTCAGTGGTAAATCAATCAATCCATGCTCCTCCATATATTCATTAAAAAGTCTGCTATTTCTACTTGAACCTCCAGGTTTATTTCTTTCTCTTCTTCTTCTTATTGCATTAAAATCTCCTGTTATCACCCAATGATTTGTGGCCCAACCTATCAAGTCTTCTAATTCTATCCAAAATTCCCATCTCTCCCAGTATGTACAAGGATAGTCTACATTAGTAATACCATTCATAATCTTCACTTCTACTTCTTAGTTTTTGAGATAATGTGTTTGGTCCAACTATTTCATCCTTACATTTAAAAAGAGAATCATCCCAAATAGTTAACATACCTCCAGATAAACCCTGAGATGGAATGTCCCTCCATTTGAACTGATCATTTCCCCAAATGTTTTTTACCCACCAATCATTCATCTTCATCATATGTGTTTCTTGAATAAGAACTACATTTGGTCTTTTTTTTTATCAAATCTTTGAGTGCTTCAATTTTGTTCACTGCTGCCAAACCTCTCATATTCCAATTTAAAACTTTAATATCTATTTGCACCATCTGAAGCCAAATTAACTGCATCTTCAAAGATCTCCACTTCACCTGCATTTCCCTCTACAGTATTTTCAATTGTATCCAAAGCTTCAATTGCATTTACCATTGTCTCAGTTGATGTTATTTCTAATGTTCTGTTCCTTTCTTCAATAGATGATAAATTTCCTACAATAATCTCGGTATATAGAGCCCTTGCTTTCTCTGCTTGGCCTCCAAAATTGGCACCAATATTTATAGTAGCATCCATTATCAAATCTACCTTGTTATGAATTTCATTGATCCTCTCAATCTCTTTGTTAAGATTTTGAGAAAGTGCAAAATCTTCAATTATGGTTTCATTCTCTATTTGTAAAGGACTCTCAAAAACCCCTGCCACAGAACTTGCTCCATCTTTTTGAACATTCTTCCTTCGATTGAAATATTTGTTCAAAAAATCTTTCACTAAAGTTTTTGATTTTTCTGTAACCACTGTAACTTGTTTATTGCTGACTAATTGACCTTGTTTACCCTTTTGTCATTGAATCTATTGAACAGTTCGGTGATAGTTTGAGGGGCTGAATTATCCTTCTTACCTGACCCTTCTCCTCTTTCCACGTGGTTATTTCTTATCCATTGAGTTTGAAATTGGTTGTCAGAACGTTTGCTGACTTTGTCCAACTTTTCAACATTTGAATTTGAATTTGGAATCTGATGTTTACCTTTTTCTAGTCTAGTCAGCAGTTGTATGTACGAGTGTACCGTCGACGCTTTCTCTGGCTTAAACGAAAAATCCCATTCTATTGCTAAGATCATCTGAATTCCTTGTAGAGATATGTTTATGGCTGCCGGAATGTCTTTTGCCTGACATGTAATCCGGATTCTGCAAACCTTTGAGTTTCTATCTACTGTATTGCGATCAATCTCCGCTAGCCCTCCCAAGTGTTTGCCGATGACATCAAAATTCTTTTTGTACCACATATGCACTGGTAGTCCTTTGATTCTTATCCAGTGCTGAGCTAAATTCATCGATCTCGAATCAATAGTGACGTCTTCGTCAATCCATCTCCTGATTTCAATACCGGTATCTTTGTACATCCATTTAAGAGGTTTCCAACAACTTTCCCATTCTGCATCTTTATTAGGTTGAAAGTAGGTCATAGAATCATTGATGACCGAGATCTTTAAATACCTATTCTATTTAAGCTTATTAGCTATTTCTCTAGCTACCTGATTCCAAGAGATGGTTCCATGTGTTGTGCAGCTGAAAGTACGATTTGGTCTGTTTGATGTAGAATCTTTCTCCTGTGCCGGAAAATCTGCCATTAATGGAACTCTTTGTGTAATAATTGTTTTCAGACCCAGAAGCTTGTTAAGCAGCTCATAAAATCTTTGTCAACCATAATAATCTTTTCCTTTTGGAATAAATAAAGCCTTATTTGTTGCTCTGTTCACATTTGTTCTATCGATTTTGATGAAATCTCCTCTTGAGTTTTATAATTTCTGTATGAGGAAAGAGAAATTGCCATCTCTATTGGTCCAATTTTTCCTTTGTGAGTTTTGTTGTAAAATTTCTTCCATAACTTTGCTGATCCATGTTCCAATCGATTTCGAGAAGATGATTTTGAAGTTTAATCCTCTTGGACCTCTTTCGATTATCTTGTATCCAGATTGTTTACCTAAATTTTGCTCAGAAAATTCAAATGTTTTTGAATCTATCTGAGTTAGTTTTTCAGAAATTTCCACTCCCTCTCTGACACTCTCTCTCCTCATTCTATCTGGCAATTTCAATGTTCACACCTCTATATATCAACAACAACAACAACAACATTAGCTATTAGATCGACTACAATAAACAAACAAACTCAAAAGAGTAAACGAATCAACTTACTCGGAACTGAACAACATAATCAAAACAAGACCCAGAAAAAATGGAGAGGAACGCAGAGAATTAGTTTTTTCCATTGTTTGAATTGATGAAGAAGAATATAGCTTGACTTTGTGATTTCTCAATTCCATAACCAAGGGAGTGAGTCGTACTTATAGCACAAAATTGATGATAACATGGCGAGGTGTGGGCATAAACTACTCATCTGGATTGGGTGTCGCTAGCAATTGGTTGTAGGAAAACTAGAGTACCTGTTTCATAGCATATATGACAGATATCCAATAATTCTGGATTAATAACACTAAATTACTGCTGCAGCAGTGAGGGCCGACCAAAAAAAATAAAAAAAATACAACTAAAATAATAAAAATTCTTTATGTACCGCCTCCTGCTAATCCCCACAGGGTTAATGTGTGGAGGTTGTTTTAAAATTGTTCCCATGAGCAGTATGTTTAGAACCACTCCTAAACTGTGCTGCGAAATTGCGTTACGGGGATTGCACAAGAACCAACCGTGCTCCAGCCTACTCTTACTGGATATAGTACATAATTTTTGTTTTGTTGAATGCGAATTGTGATTCATTTTCAAAAGAACTCGAGTATTATTACTCATGTTATTAAGAAAAAAGAAAAATTCGCATTTTTTTTTGAAGCATCTCGATTAGTATTTATTTTTTTTGGTTACACATGAATATGGTCAAATATCTAGCCTAGCATTGAAAAACAACTAAATGGGTCATTGGTTCCTTGATTGCATTAGGCAATCTAAAATTAAAAAACTCAAGTTCATGTTTACATGTTCCGATGATCAATGGGTTGGATTTTATCCAGTCATTGCTTTGTACTTTGATTCATATCTTAGATGTTTGGTCCTCTCCTCTGCGAGAGAGAAGGTTTTCCGAAACAGTTTATAACTCTGAAGAGATCGATTGGATAGGCAAGAATTGGTGGAGTAACTACAACTTGTATGATTTTGAAAAGCTCTTGTAAGGTTCCCAATTTCCTAAATTGGCTTTCTTATTATATGTATTCCTCTTTTCCGGAAAAAAAAAAACATTGAAAAACAAAAATTTACTATTACTACTACCGAATGCTTGCGTATACAATTGTTCAGGAAAACAAATAATAACGAATGCATGTGTGTACAGGTGTCCAAACTTTAAGAGTTCAAGGATAATTTTGTAAATTGATGTCTTAATAGAAAATCAGACCTCCCCAAACTTGATAAATTCCTCTCTTTTGAAAGAAAATAGAAAAAGAAAGTCGGAGACTCTGTATCTTGTCTCTCCCTTGATTTCATTTTTTCCTTCATTGTTTTTATTGTTGTTTTATCTACCATCTGAGTTAAAGAAAAATTTCTTACTTTTGGTCAGTTATGGGTGAAGATGCAGGGGTTTAACATGGAAGATGTTGGGATTTTTAAGATGTACGGTTCAAAATGAAATTGATGATTCGGTTATTTACCAGCTGGGTTTTATGTTCTTCATCATTCAATTGAAGTTCAGAGAGTATCAATAGAAGAGTATTCAGAGATAGCGGTTAAGGTAGAGAAACGATGGGTATTTCTGTAGTGGTATGTAAATTCTAAACTTGTAAATGAAATTTGTTAATCAAAAATTCAAGTTTGTTAATGAAATTCAAGTTTCCTTTTGAATTTCACGAAATTTACATTTCAGTTTGTGAAATTTCAATTTTCTGTGCATTTGTTTTGGGGCTTTTAAATGTGGTTCGAATATGGGGCATTGGGTCGGATCCAGTGAAATCCGTTTTAAATTGTTCATCTTCTTTACCCGGTTTTCTGCTACCGTAATCTGTTTACAGTCCGAATCATCTGATCGATTCAGTGGATGATTAGATGAGCTTTGAACTGATAATATGTTTATTTGATTGTAGTGGAAAGAAGTTTGTGAACTATTTGATTGATTATGTGAAGATAAATCCGAATTTCACGAAATTAAAACCAATTTTATTTTCTCTGCACTTTTGTTGTGACGGACAACTTTGGATTTTTTTTCATCACATAGGGACTCTCTTTGGTCGTCCAATTACATAATTACATGTAGAATAAAATCTACGGTCGGAAATCGAAACCCTAAACTGATGATGATGAGGACGATGATGATTAAAGAACTGAAATCTTCAGTTGAGAAGAACTAAAATCAAATGTGGTTAATCTGCACATCTGAATATTCAGGGGGAAGAGAAGAGAAATGGGGTTTACTCGATGAGAAGGGGGAGAAAAAAAGAGAGAGAAAGGGAAAAGAGAAATGCGGTTTACACGATGAGAAGGGGGAGAAAATCATATCTTCAAGGGTGTAATTGTCCTCTAGTGTAATTCATGTTGGGTGGAAAAAAATGGCACACGGCTGAATGGCACACGCGCAAATACACCTGTTACCTGACTCTAGTGTGACCAAGCGTGTGAGTAGCACGCGTAAAACATTAGCTTGTTATGATTCGTAACGGCTGACATTTGTTACGAATCATAAAAACCTTTGTAACGGCTTTACTATGTTACAACAGGTTTGTAACGGCTTTTTGTGACAGAAAAATTCGTAACGGGTACTTGACCGTTACGAATTTTTGTTGCGAATGCGGAAAAATGGTTTAGTGTGTGCAAGAACAATTACATGTAATTGCCACTAAGTTTCCCGAAATCAAGGAAGATATGGATATTGTTCAAGCCTCTTGGATGGTTTCCGATGAAGAAGATGAAGATTAAATTCCTTATCTCTTGTTGCTTTTATTTTGTCTAGGAAACTTCTTATGAGAATTTATTCTTGTGTTTTAAGAAGGATAACTAGGGTTTGGAATAGCATATATTGTGATAACACATTGTTATTGCCAACGATTATCATCTTGCAATATTTTTAGATTTATTTATTTAAACTCTAAAGTTTATTTTGGAAGATGATTTTGCAGTATTAATCTTTATTGGTTTTATATTTTATAATAATTTTATGAGATATGTGTGTTTACGTCCATGAACTATAATTGTCCCATATTTGTCAAAAGTTAAGTCTATTATATGTTTCTATGCACATATTGATGGAAAATAGAATGAACTTTTGATGACAAAGATTAAGTCTATGGTATCATTATTCAAATATTGATGAAAATCTAATGAATCTTTGTATATTCCGCAGTATTGATCTTTCCCTGATTCACTTCTATGTGAAAGTACTGTTCGGCTCCGTAAGTTCTCTTATGTTGAGCATTTCCGATTAAATTAATCATGGGTTCTCTTGTGGTTAATTTAATTGAGTTTTCTGGATACAAATTCATATTTCATGGGATTTGTTAATGTCCAGAGAAATCCTTTTTTTTCTTGCAAAAGTAAGGTCCCTCTTTGTTCTTTCGGGAATGGCATTTTATGGGGGAGAGTTCTTAATTGAACTTGTGCTTAATTGCCAAATCTTTGTGGGGAGTGCGGTTGTGGAATATTGTAGGAGTTTTCTTGTATCTTTATAAACTCCTTAATGAATACACTAAGTTTCGACTATGTGAAATCATCGAAACAAAGTTGATATGTTCTCTTTTAGTCATGAAATATCTCTATGAGAATTTTACTATGATCCCACTAGTTTTTGTACATTTGCCAATTTATATTGACAAAAAGGGGGAGAATTAATATGTACTTCACACTACAAATACATATAATTTACGGATCATTATGTAAGGGGGAGTGGTTTTCATTGTGAGATGAAGTATTGATTAATGGGGAGTGATACATATCACCTTACTAGTATTTTCAAAGTTGTGATACAATTGGACTTTGATGCTGTGTAGTAATAATATGACACTGTATAACAATAATTGAGAACAATTGTTTTCTTATTGTTATGGCTATGGATCTTCAACAACTATGATGCTAAGTTGAACACGTTCAGAATCACTGGAGTACTTGGAAGTGACGAAGATTTCGAATGTTGAAGAGCCAAGGAAATCAAGCATTTGGATGAGAAGCTACAAAGTTTATTTATTTTGTAATCCATATGTATTTATAGTTTTGTCACTAAAATTGACAAAGAGGGAGATTTTTAGAGCACTGCTCGGTCGAACTCGCAAACGTTGCTATCTCAAGCTTGTTTTTCAAGTTTAGTTGCCAAAACTATAAGTTTTGATTTCTAGTCTACTTATAGTTATGTCTCGGATTAGGATAGAATGTATAGTTAAGCTTTAGATTTCACGACGTTCATCGATTGAAGACGAAGAACTACTAAGGGGAGCTTGTGGAACTTCATCAACAAAAGGTATGTGGAGACTTGAACTCATCTATCATCCAGAAGTCTATTTCTATTCTATCTCCCATTGCGAAAAAAGTCGTATAGCTATATAAACATTATATTATATACATTTGATATTTCGAGCTGAGTTAAACTTGCTTACATATTTCTCGAAATATGTGTTGGTAAGATTTCGCTTTAACCAAGTTTATCTTTATTCTTGACGATAGTCAAAACATGATCATGTGAAAATTGCCTGGTAACATCTTACATGATTTGTGTGAGACAGTCATTTGATGTAGACTCAGAATGTTCGTATTGATCTATTGACCACTCGAAAATTGCTTTAAATCTAATAGTTTGTGTGAGACAGCTATTCCCGTCTTCTAAGAATGTTTCAATGATTAATATGGAGTGTAGAACGATTAACTATTGATTGGATATAGCACAGTATGCATACTTGTATGCTGACTGTTGCAAGTTATACCCGTATGCGTACTGGTTTGGTAGTTGAAGTCCGGGAACTTAGTATGTATACCCGTATGCGTACCGGATGAAAAGTTCAATTTCGAGAATTCAACTGAGTTTGGTTAAGTACGACAGTATGCGTACCCGTTCGCATACTGGCGAACCCAGACCAAGTCTGGAACTCTAAGTATGCGGACCCGTTTGCATACTTGAGTTGGTTAAGTTCTAAAATCGGTTTGTTCATGAACAAACACATTTATATACTAAGGAACGCAATCTTTTGCAAACCGTGGCTATAATGTTTATGAATTGATTCAAGTGAATCAACATCGATTTTGCTTCAATTGTGTCTTGTATACTTCTATGAGAATATAAACAATTGAACAACTCCATAACTAGTTTCATTTGAGTCATTTGAACTAGTTGTGATTAATATGAACAAGGTTGATATGAAAGTGTTCATATGGCTAACTTCGGTTAGCTATTGTTGAGCCAACCATGTGCACACGTTTGGGTACGGTTACTCACACCTAAATGAAGTTGCATTTCATTTGTGTATAACAAGCTAAGTTCGATCTAACGATTGAAAGATATTAGTTTGATTATAATCAGGTTTTCATCTAACGGTGAATATTGAATGTTTTGTTACCAAGGTAGCGTTGATTGCAACCCCTGATTTGAAGGCTATATAAGGGAGAACTTTATCAACTGGGAAACCTAATCCTCACACCTCCTGTGTGATACTAGTTCCGACTAGAGTCGATTCTTCTTTAACCTAGGTTTTTCCTGAGACCATTATAGGTTAACGACTTAAAGACTTCACTGGGATTCTGAAGCCAGACCCAACTATTTTCTTTGTAGTTGTGTGTTCTGATCTTACTTTGTTCTATCGTGTTGAGTACTATCTTCTCTAAGATTTGCTCGATATTTAATCTCTGATAGGTAAGATAAAAACTAGTCACAAACATCTTTGTCTCATCGTTTGTGATTCCAAAAATATCTTGTTTCACTTCCATACGATTAAGATTATTGTGAGGTGATTGATATTACTAGGTTATTCTTCGGGAATATAATACCAGTGTATCAATTGGTTCATGTTCACCTTGATTTATCAAAAGACGAAACAAAAACTCGTAGGTTCAAAAGATCTAACTTTAGATTGTCCTAGAAGTAGAGGTGCACCCAAATACTTTTCTGGATCAGAAACCATGGCCATATTAAGGGTATTAGCAAAATCAGAACAAGTACCCGGGCTCAAGTTGCTGCTAAGGAAACACATGATTTATCAAAATTAAGTAACTGACCCGAGTATTTACCAACGTCACTTAATATACCCAGAATACCTTCCACATTCTGCATGTTATCTATAGTAAAGATGAGGACGTCGTCTGCAAAGAGAAGATGGGAAATGGAAGGGGGTCTTCTAACTGCCTTCGCTGAAGAAATGATGCAATTAGTTTCTGCCAACATAAAACATCTAAAGAGATACTCCATAGCAAGAATAAGCAGATAAGGGGAGAGAGGGTCCCCTTATCTTATGCCCCTAGACGGAGAATATTTTTGGAAAGAAGAACCATTTAAGAGGATGCTAATACTAGTAGTGGAGATACATTCATAAATCATGTTGCAGAAATCATCACAAAAACCAAATTTCTTAAGAACATTAATCAGAAAACACCACTCAAATCTGTCAAAAGTTTTAAAAGATCCAATTTAAGGGTCATAATGCCACTATGGCCCTCTTTTTGTTTCATAGTATGAGTTATTTTACAGGCAACAATAATAATATTATCATGAATTGATCTACCTAACACAAAAGCTGCCTGAAAGGGAAAAATCAACTTTTTGAGCAATGGCCCAATTCTATTGGCAAATATTTTAAACACAATCTTGTAATATGCTATAAAGACCAATTAGGACTACAATCACTAGCAGTTTTAGGTTCATTGTTTTTTCAATAAGAGAGATATATGTTTCATTAAGTTTTATAGGCATGAGACTCGTCGCAAAAAAAAATATTTTAACAACCCCAATAA
Source organism: Papaver somniferum (assembly GCF_003573695.1). NCBI lineage: Eukaryota > Viridiplantae > Streptophyta > Magnoliopsida > Ranunculales > Papaveraceae > Papaver > Papaver somniferum. Next base: position 55,766,035 of record NC_039366.1, read on the forward strand.
TATCTTGGCCTACATTGTGCCATTGGGATTCAAAGAATCCAACTTGGAATACATCCGACCCGGTGAGCTCCAAGCTGGCATATGAACGATTTTTTAGGGATCATGATTTTTTTGAGGGGACCATGGTTTTATTAGGCTACCTTCCCTATAGTTATAAGAGGTGTCCTAAAGCATTGAAATGACTAACCTACTCTTAACCTAATTTAATTTAAAACCAACCCAATAACCACCTATATATATATAACCACCACCTCCTCCCACCACCACCTCCCACCATTGCCGATTACCACCACCACCTCCGATTATCACCACCACCAACCACCGATTACCACCGCCCACCACCGCCGATTACCACCACCACCACCTCTGATTATCACCAACACCAACCACCAATTACCACCACCACCTATGATTACCACCACTACCAACCACCGCCACCACTATATATATATATATAGCTTAATTTAAAACATTAACAAAGATATTCTCACAAACCCATTACTTGTCATTCGTTTTTGGTTGAATAAATGAGAAGTAATCATTAAAATGAGTTGAAAATGGAAGTTGCAGAGAGGTTTAATGGAGGATTTTTTTTCAGATAAAAGTTCGGTTATCACGAATTAATTTTTTCTTAACCGAACTCAGAGTTTGGTTGATTCGCAAAAAAATACGTTTAACCGAACTCCTTGTATTAGAACAACACAAGTCCATAAGTTCGGTTCCTTTGCAAAATAAGGATATCACCGAACTTTAGTTTACGAAAACAATGAGAAGTCCACAAGTTCGGTTCGTTCGCAAAAATATTAAGTTTTCTTTATAACCGAACTCTACCTTTGAAACTTCGTAACCGAACTCTACCTAATTCGCCAAAAAAATAAATTTCGTAGTAACCGAACGTTTGCCTAATTGCATATATGCATATATAAGCCCAGTTCGGTTGATTCGCAAAATATGTTGAAGTTTGCGAACCAACCGAACTTCTAACACTAGGTTACTTTTAACCTGCAGTTCGGTTGGAAACTTGGTTGCGTTGAAGTTTGCGAACTAACCGAACACACAAGATGTACCCAAATAAATTGTTAAGTTCAAAGTTTGGTTACCTACCATTTTATCCTAGATAACCGAACATTACACTGTACGACCAAAACCTCCATTAACGAGCGAGTTCGGTAACCTGCGTGTTTGGAAAACGTAACTGAACTACACTTTCAAGTGTGTTCAGTTACATGTTCTTGACATATGGTAACCGAACTGGCCCAAATCTACATACAAAATTTCATTTTTTTTGAAAGTTTGGAGCAATTCAACCAACATTATCTAAGTTTGAAGCGTACCTGGGTACCCAAATACCCTTCCTCCGGTTGTGGTTGGTAAAATCCATCATTTTTCATGTTTTCCTTCTTCATCTTCTCTAACTTTACTCTCTCAATAATTCTACTTCTTTAAAAAAAACCATCTGATTTTTTAATCTCACTAATTATCTTTAACTTAATCATCTCACTAATCATTACACTAACTATTATTAACACTAACTAATCATCACCCAAAATTAATCAGGAGGGTAATTTAGGTATTAATATAAATATCTAGATAAGGGGTGACCTAGATTTACTTCTAATGTCTTTATCCAAAATAAAACCATGGTCCCCCAAAAAAAACCATGGTCCCCAAAAAATCGTTCCTGGCATATGCATAACTCAGTTTTAGGTTCACTATCCAAGACCCAGCACTCCAGCAGTCAGCCGATCAGATGCCAGTGAGTTACCTAATTTTATTTAACTGGGCCTATTCTTGTTCCGTTTTGAGATTTACTTTAAGATAAGGCCAATATGAATAGGGAAACTTAGGCGCAGGCCCAAAAAAACTAATATTCTCATTGTCAGGCCCACAATTAATTTTAGGTACGGTGACACCCATAATTATTTCCGTGACACCCATAATTATATGAAATTATTAAAAATGTCTGCATGACGGATTATGCATCCGCATGACGGGTTATGCATCAGGGGTATAATTGGCAACGCAACTTGGATATAACATATCTAAAAATCCGCGCCTTAGAATTTTACAAATTTTATATCGTTGGAAATCTTTTTGAGAGAGCTACGCAACGAGTACAAACAAGAATATCAAATTTTTGTTTTTCATAAAAAAATCGAAAGTTCATCATTTTAGGAAAATTTTCGAAAACTTGATACATAACTATTTTGCAGCCACCAAAAAAGATGCATAACACATTCTGCAGACGCATAATGAATTATGCAACTATTTTCTCCAATGCATAACAAATTATGCATTTGGATAACAAAGTTATGCATCTATAACAAGTTATGTAGCCATTGTTTTGGTTGATTTTAGCGCGTACATAAAAAATTGATGCATAATGCATTATGCATCTATTTTCTCGATGCATAAAAGATTGTGCAGCAATTTTTTCGATGCATAATGCATTATGCAGCCATATTTTTGGATGCATAACATGTTATGCTTCCATTTTCACGACTGCATAACATGTTATGCAGATATTATTGTAAGTGCATAACGAATTATGCTCTCTTTATTTTTATTGGTTTCAATAGTGACAAAAAAGTTGTTGCATAACGTATTATGCAACCATTTTCTAAATCGCATAAAAAGTTATACAACAACTTTTGTATGTGCATAACAGGTTATGCAACCATTTTCAAAGTTGCACAACATATTATGCAACCATTTTTAAAGCTTCATAACGAGTAATGCATCCATTTTGACAACTACACATGTAGTTACATAAATATTTTAAAAACAAGGAAATAGGGGAGAAAAAGGAAATAGGGGAAACAAGAAGTATAAAGCATAAACAAAAATAAAAAATACACCTCATATCTGCATAACTATCACTTTGGATGGTACAATATTGTGACATGTGCATTATAATTTGTACATATCTATTGTTGGTAACAAACAGGTAGAGTGGTACATTTTTGTATCTCTCTATTCATTTCACCATTGCTAAAATAGATAAATTGGATTGGATTTCATAAACAAGCCAAAATTTTGAAAATGGTGAGTACCTTAGGAATGTTTATTGAAGGCATTGCATCCGAAGAGGTAAGCGATAATTGCCGAGATAACTTGCTTGATCTGCGAAGAGATTCCTCCTCCTTCCTTAAGGGTGGTAATGATGGGGTTCGAAGCAAATTAGGAGAAAATATTAATGACCCTTTTGAAGAATTGGTAGTCGAGGCTGGATAATCTTTCATCCACTGTTTCTGATTACCAATAACTATTTTTTGAATATTTTTTGAATGTCCTCTATGGTCTTGTTGAATCTTAGATTCCCGTGGTTGATGTGTAACGCTTTTTGAAGAGCTAAGTGATGCTTGCTTTGTCAATCTGCTCACTCTTCTATTAAATTCTTTCTCTTGTACAACCTTATTTGATCTCCCAACTGATGGCGGAAGCGATGGAGCTCGAAGCAAACTATTGTAAACAACAAAGGTTGATAACTCCTTGGTCGAAGAATTTGCAAACGCCTTAGAATCTCTAGCTTTCTTCTCCTTGTTAACCACCCTCCCTGGATCGTTCTCATAAACTGTTTCTTGAACGTTATACACGAATTATTGTACAACGGATCAGACGAATATGCCTTTTATAGTATTGGAACTCAGAGACTGGGTTAGCCATCCGAAAGTGATAGTTATTTGGTTTAACAAAATTGAATCCAAATTTCGATGCATAAAATTTTGTAATTCACTGAATGGGTTTGCCAAGCATGATTCGCTGACAGCAAATCTACAACCAAAACTCACTTCGAATCAAGGTTTCGAAAACAAAAATCAGATTTGTAAAAGAGAACAAGCAAAGTTTTTAGAAAAGCTTTCTCAAAGTTTTGTTTATAAAATCATCAGATCTAATAATAAAAAGAGTAAATTGAAAAAAGCGCATAGAGAATTCATCCTCCTTGATGAAGCTTTGTCCGGATTTCATTTTCTTATCAATCTCTTCATCTCCGTTTCTGCTTTTCTCTCTTATTAACAAATATTCTTTTCAACCATCACCAGATTCGGCAGCAGCTTCAACTTTGTTCGATTTGTAACCTAAGAATCAATAGAGAATAAACTCACAGTAGAGAAGAAGAAGAAGAGAAGGAATTGAAGAAGAAATTTTGCTGAGTGTGAAGAAATATAATTTTAGAAATTCTGGGTGTGGGAGAAATTTTACCCCAAAAAATGGGTGCGCGCCTGAACTTTTCTGAGCATGCGTTTCACAGTGGAAGAAATCTGTAAAATGGGTTTGGATGTAGTTTTCACATATGAATATTATCATTCACAGCTGTTTCTAACTTCGTCATCCAATTTGTGTTTGAAGTTTTCTTTAAATGGACTAAATAGTTAGTTATGGATATAAATCTTCCTAATTATTAGCAAATTCAACAAAGATCTTCCTAATTAAATGCCTATATTAGTTTTCACTCTACTTCTTTATCTGACGAAATTTCACCTTCCAATTTTCAATCATTTCATTGCTCTCTTCTTCATTTTTTTTTCATATTTTCTTACCCTCTTCTTTATCCTACCGCCATGAGTACTACTACTAGTTCAAGGTGTGGTAATGGACCAGAGTCTATTCAGTTTATGGTACACCTAATAAAGGGACGATGGTTCATGATTTTTGCATCGTTTCTTATCATGACAGGTGCTGGTGCGACATATCTCTTTGGTACATATTCAAAACAGATAAAATCTTCACTCGGGTACGATCAAGAAACGCTTAATTTAATTGGGTTTTTCAAAGATTTTGGTGCAAATATTGGAGTGCCGTCGGGTTTAATTGCTGAAATAGCACCTTCATGGGTTGTTCTTCTAATTGGAGCTGGAATGAACTTTTTTGGGTATTTGATGATCTGGCTTGCTGTCACAGGCAAAATTGCTAAACCTAAAGTTTGGCATATGTGTTTATATGCATTGGTGCAAATTCTCAAAATTTCGCGAACACTGGCTCGTTAGTTCCTTGTGTTAAGAATTTCCCTGAGAGTCGAGGCATCATGTTGGGTCTTTTAAAAGGATTTGTCGGCCTCGGCGGAGCAGTGCTGACACAAGTTTACTTTGCAATTTATGGTAATGACTCTAAATCCCTTATCCTGCTTATTGGTTGGCTACCTGCTGCAGTATCTGTACTTTTCGTTTACACTATTCGGGAGATGCCCGTTGTTCGACAACCAAATGAGAAAAAAGTATTCTATCAGTTTCTTTATATCTCGATAGCACTAGCGCTGTTTCTCATGTGCATAATCATAACACAGAAGAAGATCAGATTTCCTCATGGAGGGTACGTTGTGACCGCAACCATAGTGTGTCTCATTTTGTTCCTTCCTCTTCTTGTTGCAATTAAGGAGGAAATTGGGATATGGAATTCCAAAAAACAACCCCTGGCAGATGTAGTCATACAAAAACCACCTGTTACGGATTCAACAGCACCACCGCCGAAGTCTGCAGAATTGGCAGAAAAATCAGTAGATTCTTGGTATTCGAACGTGTTCAACCCCCCAAACAGAGGTGAGGATTATACAATTTTACAAGCTCTATTAAGCATTGACATGTTGATTATCTTCCTAGCAACATTTTGTGGTCTTGGATCAAGCTTAGCCGCAATTGATAACTTGGGTCAGATTGGCGAGGCATTAGGCTATCCTGCTCTTACAGTAAGTACATTTGCTTCTCTTGTAAGTATATGGAATTATTCAGGGCGGGTATTTTCTGGTTTTATAACGGAAGCTCTTCTTGCAAAATATGGTTTTCCCCGTCCTCTGATGATGACGATCGTTCTTCTATTGTCATGTGTTGGTCATCTCTTAATTGCATTTCCATTTGACGGGTCTATATACATAGCGTCCATTCTCGTTGGCTTCTCATTTGGTGCTCAATTGACTTTGTTATTTACCATCATATCTGAACTTTTCGGGCTTAAATTTTACTCCACCTTGTTCAATTGCGGCCAGTTGGCAAGCCCTATCGGATCCTATGTGTTGAATGTGAAAACTGCAGGAGTGCTATACGGCAGAGAAGCTCATAAGCAATTTCCAAACCTGGGACATGTATCAGTGAAGGAGTTAACTTGTATCGGAGTACATTGCTATCGGCTTTCTTTTATCATAATGGCTGCAGTAACAGGGTTTGGAGCTCTTGCTTCGTTATATTGGTTATTAGAACGCGGAAATTTTATAAAGGAGACATATATAAGAAGTTCAGAGACGATACGACTGCTAGTGGAGGGGATGTGACTATGACATCTTCCGGTGTAAGCCAACGGCATGTGTTCAGAGTATGTCGCACTCAAGCTGATTCTCTAGGTTAGTTTTTGTTTCAGTTGGAGTTTTTGTAGGTTTTGTTTTCGTTTTCCTTTATATGGGTGTCCAAGGAAAACAAATCTTCTTGATCACTTCATAACAATATTCAAATGAATTGGTTGTTTATATGACCGAAAGATTCAAGCTAAGCTTGCTTAGAAAATAAACAATCATTCTTCACCGTTAGATGGTTTAGCTTGATACGTACAAATGAAATATACTTATATTCAGATATGGATGAACCGTACCTAAACGTGTATAATGAGTTGGCTCAATAACAGTTAACCGAAGTTAGCCATATGAACACTTTTGGCTCAGCTATTTTCATCAAACACTTCTAGACCCAATCTGATAATCAACCAATTGATAGATGATCAAATGTATCTAAATGTGTTTTAATTAAGAGAGTTGTTCAAATGCTCAATATCTCATGGAAATATATGTGAAGCATTTGAAACATATTCGGCTTGGTTTGTATGTGTACAAAGTGCGTATACAAGAACCAATTCATGAACGTAATGCCACGGTTTGCAAACCAAGTTCGCATACCTTAAAGTCATTGAAAATTCAGGGACTTTAGTTCACAAGCAGAGATCGGAAACGAACTTGAGTTCATGATTGTATACAATTTAGTTTGCATACAGAGTATGTGAACAAGTTGTCATACTTGCCGATTTTAGAACCTACCCACTGAGTTCGCAAACTACCGTTCCGGACCTTACCTAGTTTTGTCGTTCGCAAACCACAGTTGCAGACCCATACATATAAACTCGTCCGCAAACATTGTTCGCAAACGAGAGTTCCGGACCCAACTAGTATTTCACAGTTCGCATACTGGGTATGCATACTGTGTTGTATCCAGACTTTGGTAGTACGTAGTTCTAAAACTTTCGATAATCGATTTGAAACATCCTTAGACTAACGACAATGGTAATCTTACGCATACCAATAGCTTCAAGTAATTTTCAAATGATTATTTGATCAATACGAAGCATCCCGAGTTAACATCAAATGATTGTCTCACACAAATCATGTAAGATGTTCAAGGTAATTTTCACATATCTTGACTTAATATTTAGTTTCCAACAAATGAATTGTTCATAACTAAAGTTGTCAAGTAGATGATGAAGCATTCTAAGCCATAAACTCATATTTCGAGAATTATATTAATGAGATAAACTCGACTCGAAATTTAAAGTCTATATAGCTATATGGATTCGTCTCATTAGTAGATAGAATTGATAGACTTCTGAGTGATAGATAAGTTTTCGTCTCCACATACATTTTGTCATCGAAGTTCCTCCAAAGTCTTCAGTAGATCTTCTTCTTCAATTGGTGAACGTCGTGAAGTCTAATGCTCAACTAAACACTTCTATTTTAATCCGAGACATAGCTATAAGTAGACTAGAAATCAAGATATAGTTTTGATCAACCAAATTTGACAACAAGCTTGAGATAGCAACGCTTACGAGTTCGACTGAGCAATGCTCTAACATACAAGTTTTGGCATGCTTGTCGATCGTTTACAAAACATAGTTGAAGGCTCGGATATTCGTGATGTAAGTTTAAATTGTGAAACTTATAGGACTTTTAGTGTAACACAAGTCGGTAACAATCAATCTTTGTCAATGTTAGGTTAACAAGGTTTCTTGTCCAACCAAATCAATGGAAAAAAAATCAACAATAATACGAAGTACAAAAACTTTGCAAGAGAATGAACATTTCGATAAAAAGGCTACATACATGCCTGAATTAGATACCTAAGATTTTGATTTATTAAGGAATTTGATTCCTCTTTTTCCTTTCCTTTCCCCTTCTATCCAAAGGAAAAAAAAACTTAGCCTTCATTAATTTCTTTCTCAGATTCCGTCATTTTTAGACCAGACCATAGCAAGATTTCTTTTTTTTTTAAGTTTTAGTAGGTAATTTACTGAATAAAACTAATTTTCTATTTTTTAGGGTTATTTGTGTTAGAGCATAGATCAGTTGAACCCACCAAGTGTTGGTATGTCAAGTTTGGTTGTCATATTTTAGTGAATCAAAACTCATTTAAAGAGTCGCTTGATTATATGCTAGAGTCAACTTCGTATAGGTTAGCTTGAAAGTATTAGGATATGAGACATTACAAGTATTACGTGAAGACTTGCAGAATGTGAAGAAGTAAGGAGCTACAACGACGACATCATCCTTCCACTTGAGGTTAGTAATATTTGACTTGAACTGTTTCATTACCCAACGTATCTTTCGAATCGTGCATATTGAAAACATAACTGCGAAGCTATGAATGATTATACTCTAGTTAGACGTAGTATTAAGGAATAAGCTTATCTATTGAACTTCGTATATAAGACATCGACATAATCGTTTGAATGCTATTGTGATTATGTATGGGTATGAGGTGAATATTTCGTCCTAATAAACAATGTTTTACGTTCGCTTAAAGGAAGTACATTCATAAAATTGTTTTGTGAATCGAAAGGGAAATCACTAGGCTTATTGGTATTGTTATTCATTGCATATCTTTTGAATTACCAATATGTGTGTTTAGTATAACCGTTCATGACTTGTTTATGTTCTTGGTAAAACTATTCACAGGGCCTGACTTTTGTATTGGTATGACTTTTTATTAGTGAAACCGATCTTAAGTAATCACCTGAGATGGTATGATCGATTTGTTGTAATTGGTATGACCAACTCTAGACATTGGGGGACCGATCCTAGTAAGAGGTGCAACCGATGAAAAAAGGGTAATCGATCCTTGTAAGAGGTGCAACAAGTTTCTAGTTATTGGGAACCGATCCTATGAACATGTGCAACACGTTTTTAGTTATTGGGAACCGATCTTATGGACATGTGCACCAAATACAAGTTAGATATCATATATATGTGGGAACCGACCCTAGTACCTAGTCAACCAAGTTTTGGTAACTAGCGTGACTAATTCTAGTACCCACATGGAGGTAGAACCAAAACTTGTTTTGGTAGAACCGTGAAACCCATGTTTGGTGATTTAATAGGATAATCAATCACGTAGTTCTTGGAAGTCAGATGAACCAATTCTAAACTTGTTTGAAAGTGCGGCAAATCGGTTCCAAGATTGTAAGTATGAAAAAGGACTTACAAAGTAAAGATGTATACATACTTTGAACATGTGCAGTAACGCTTATCTTTTATTGTTCAAAGATATTCCTTAATAGCTAAAGGAGAATCCCGGATCGAAATAAATTAAGAATCTTTTAATTAAGGTTTTTAGTTATGCATATCTTTAGAAAATAAAAATTAGTAATGTGTATTTACTAGTTGGAGATTTTCTAAGAGATTTTCGGTCAATATTTGGACAAAGCATTTCCAGGAATTATGGAAACCGAATTTGGAAGTATATTGCATATCTTGAGAATATTTTCGGTTTTGGAAATTCCTTGGTGTCCATACTTCCTTGGTCTATAAATATTGAAGTTTCCATTTTAAGCAAACTAATCCTCAGATCCAGCAAAACCACCTAGTTGTGTTGTTACCAGTGGAGCCGCCTATTCGGAGAGGAAAGTAGCCTAATTAGGTGAAATCTCTTACGGCCGCTCGGTTTAAAGACTTCTTTGGGATTGAGAAGCTCTATTAATACCGTTGGTGGGAAACTAGATAATTGCAGTTTATTATTAGTTTTCAATTGATTTGATTGACTAACGGTTGTTGAACTTTGATTGCACCTAGTTTGTTTATGCTTGAGAAGCTTCTCTTCTGATATAAGATTCACTCAAACTAGATCGAATTTTCGACGGGGATCTTTAGATTGTTTGTAGTTCTAAAGACGTCTTGTGATAATCCATTGTTAACAGACTTCGTTCTGTGTGTGATTGATCACAAGAGATTCAAGTTGATTGTGTGCATGTGTTTATTGAAGATCTAAGATTTGAAGACGAAGAAGATTTCTGATTTGGGTTCATAATCTTTGGTGTGCACAATACTTGTTTCGGCTAAAAAGGATCCAACTATAATAGATTTATCTTTGCGATAGATTTGATTGATTAGTTGAGTAGATCGGCATCAATACAACTCGTTGTGATTAAAAGTACTGATTGCAAAATCTTGGCAATTACTTTGGTAATTGTTATTGGATAGATCTAAGGACCTGACAAAGGATTTTATTGGGATAAACGGAAGAGCCTTTTGTCGAACTCATATCACTTGGTTGAAAAGAGTTGTTACCGTACGGATTTGTTGTTCCTTTACTGTTTGGAATACGAACCAAAGGAATTGTTCCAAGTGCGTGACTTATTAACAAGTTGGAGGCGCAGGTCGGAACTAGGTGAACTATAGGTTTAGTTGCTTGGTCTCAACTATACGAAGTTGGTTTAGATTTTGTATAGCGGCTTAATCCTGAGAGTATTCAATTCTGGACAAGGTTCCGGGGTTTTTCTGCATTTGCAGTTTCCTCGTTAACAAAATCTTGTTGTGTCATTTACTTTTATTTTCCGCAATTATAATTGTTGTTATTATAATTTAAAGTAAATTACACAAACATTAATTCCTATTTACTTGATAGCAATCCTATTGTGTTTGGTTAAGTCCAAACCTTTTATCAAGTAAACATACTTCGTTGTTGTATTGTATCGATCTTGTATCCATGGTCAATAACGCAAGTTTGTAGTGATTTACACTACAAATGAGTGATCAGGCTCAATCTACAGGATCTACTCTGTAAGATTGAAGGGTAAATCCCCAAAAGAGAAATAAGAACACAACAACACAATTCTATTCGATTCACTGCGGAAGGAAGATTACAGACTCTCAACTAAATAGGGCACATCTAGAAGACATGTGTCACTCACACAAGTGAGACTACAACCACTACCTACAACTAAGGATTCCTATAACCAATGGGTGCCCATAACTATTACATGGGACATGACAAATACCCACCCCTTTAAATTATCCTTGTCCTCAAAGATATGAGTTAAAGAGTTAGATGGAGTGCTGGAAAGAGACCTATTACAAGACCAGAAACACACTGCTAATAGAAACCATGTGAGGCCTTGAAACGCTGCACCACTCGTCTCACAAGTCCACCTGATATTTCTCTGCAACTGCATTGAGCATCCATGACGGTAGTTGTTGCACGAAAATCAACCAGTCGACTTGATATTCTTTCAAACATAGAATTTTGCTGACTGCCGCAAGTCTTTCCATTTTTATCACCTAAACCAGAATATGTTTCATTTAGTTGACTGTCAGGAATAAGTACCGGCATACCGTCCAGTATAGCGGCAATTATGTGAACTGATGATAACAACTCAAGAGAGGCTGGATTGTTATGTTCCAACATTTCCACATGCTTCACAATATTGCTTTTACCTATTTTATCTAAGGCATGGATGGAAATCTACCTTTCATCTTTGTAATTACAGCCAGGAGCACCTTGAGCGGAATGTAACGATGTTTCTGACTAATGCTGATATTCATACAATTAGCATACCTGATTAGAAGGCACACTGCTTGAAATATTTCGGTATCTTCAGCTTGTACTTTTCTCTTTTGTACTAAAGAAACTTGTTCGTGGTGACCTTTCCCGCGTAGAAGTGAATTCCCATACTAGTTACACTGATCCAGTTAACAATTTCCACACTCCATGAACCTGTAGCTTCAACAGTCATGGCATGAACTCCCACTTCTCTTACAAGGGATTCGAACGAACTAAAATTCTTCTCGAGTTTACCTATGAACACCCACGTCATCAGTACGCAGTTGAGCTTAGCATAACAACTTACTGTAACTTTCCACCTCAAGTAAGCATCCCATATCAACACATTTATAATTTGAGTGAACATGAGAAAACATTTAGTCCCGATGCTAAAAATTTCAACTCCCATCCCAACAAACAACTGACCATTTTTCTGTGAATTGCAAAGCTCATACGCTGTATGAATTCCGCCTTTATATAAAACCGGTGAATTTCTGACATAGAAGAATTTCTGCGACTGTCCATCGGCCGTATAAGGATTTCTGACGAGCCATGACACTGTCCTGGCAGTTACATAGGAGCCTGGAATCCAAAAGAGCGGTGCTTGTATAGTGGCATCATTACACTGCCAAGTATTTTACCTCTATCAAACAGCAAACGTCAATAACCCATACAGACAGGTGTTTCAGGTAACTCGGTGAAAAGTCATATAGTACTTGACAGAAATATATTGCTCCTCCGAAGAATTACTGCAATTTTATTATGGACCTTGCCTTCGCAGAACCAGTTGCTCTTATAGGTCCGGTTGATGTCAAGACACCCCACTGATATAAACATATTATCAACCCACCTAACATTTATCACACTGCACAACCCAGTTGGAAACAACTTGAATTTCCATTTCAAGTACCACGCGAATATCGACACAACGGGGATGTGAATCACTATGAACATCATCTGTAATCCCATTATCTGTCCATAGTACCCTAACTTGGTATAACCGTCCACTGGCTGGTATATCAAGTGTAATAGTCGATAACAGTAAGAAGATTCATGTTGAGGATAGCGCAAATACATGAGAGAATAGTCAGGGAACACTAAAAAATCTCCGTCGGAGTTCAAGATCGCAGATGACTTACTTTCTTTTAAACTCTTCGCAAGAACCCTCAATACATCATACTCCTCTTTTGCATTAAGATGAATCTTTGTTGATCAAATATGGAGACGTGTTACTTTCATAGGTACCCCATCGGCAAGCTGCAAAAGAAAGAAATCTGCATCTATATAACAACTCCACGCAATAGTATTATGAATTATATCAAGCCCTTCCTGGGCCATCCCAACCTCATACTTCTTTAGGACCTGAGTGATCACTGAATTACAGGATATAGTATCCAATTTAAGCCCTTAACACAACACTTCATCATCTTTCAAACTCCAGCTGTGACGATCAGGTATTTGATCCAATAGTTGGTCTGCATTGCCAGACTCATTTTTTCTTGGCATTTGAAGTAGCCATTTAGTCCATAGAAGAACAACTTGCTACATCATTTTCTCAAAGCACTTGCAATCATCTCTACTGTCACCTTTGATAACCAACAAGAACACAATTGAATACTCGAATAAAAAATCTAATAGTATCCAACTCCCAGAATTAGCTCATATACATAATTCCCTTCTGAATACATCAATTTCTTTACCACGATCAAATATCCTTCTACCAAGACTATACCTGGTGCTACCACCTCTCTGGGACCTTTGCACAAACAGTTTTCTACCATAACACCTATTACCATCTTTAACAATTACACACCCAGTCGAGTTCTCAAATATTGAATCTAATATGTACCCTATTGTAAGAACTAGCTCATAAACATATTTCCCATTGAATTCAGAATTACTTTGAACATAATAAGAATACCTTTTAATAGCTTCAAACTGCTTTCCTCGATCAAATAACCTTCTCATAACTTCGCACTCAAGCATTTTATCAAACATATATCAAGCAGTAGTAATAAAACCATCATTCTCTAGAATACAAGAGATTGAATCACCAGAAAACCAATTTGATTGATACCCCCTTTGATAAACAAGCTTCTGAACAATTTTTGTATACAAATTATCCAAAAATTGAAAACCCATGCAATAAGATAACCTCAATCTAAAATCAAACTTCAATTTGTATTTTCCACGATCGAATAAGCTACGAGAAGAATTCATAATACTGGAAGAACAGTTAGCCATTAATAATCTGTGAGTTAGGGTTAATAGTACTTGTTTGAAATCCTCCTCGCTCAATTTGACGAAATTCTTCTTAACAAAATCATTAACTGAATTGATTATGGAATCGAAAAGCTTACCCTCTTGGTAATCCAGAAATAGTAGATTCACTTTGCACCCATCATAGAAGGAAAAAATGGACTCGGTTTTGTGAGAAGAAACATTTTCATGAATCGGTACTGATTTCTCACAGTTGCGATTTGAACTGCCATCTTTAGCTCTATCAATAATTGAAAATTGGGGATTGAAACTGGATCGATAATTACCTTTGTTTGTTGCTAGAAGAGAAGTTTTTGAAGTGAAATCGTTTAATGAAATTGAATCAGTAGGAGGTTCTTCCAGTTTTTGACCGATTTCTTTCTCCATGAGCGTCACTTCCTTCAACACAGATCCAATTAATTCGAAGCTCTCTCCCATGAATTTGATTCCCAATTCTCATCAACAGATTGACTCAAATATATCTCACGCTCCAGTAACAGCAATTTCTTCGTTTCTCTTGCTAAAATTTTCTTGTATTTGGCTAGAAGCACATGAGAGGGTTTATTTTTTAAAACCCTTGTTGTTACTTCTTGAACCCGAAGAAAAGTAGATAATTGCCCAGCTAAAGCCTTAAATCCATTACCATCATCCATGATCAATCCAAGGAAAGACCGTCTCTGATACCACTTGTAGTGATCTACACTACAAATGAGTGATCAGGCTCAATCTACAGGATCTACTCTGTAAGATTGAAGGGTAAAACCCTAAAAGAGAAAGAAGAACACAACAACACAATTCTATTCGATTCACTACGGAAGGAAGATTACATACTCTCAACTAAATAGGGAACATCTAGAAGAATGTGCCACTCACACAAGTGAGACTACAACCACTACCTACAACTAAGGATGCCCATAACCAATGGGTGCCCATAACTATTACATGGGACATGACAAAGTTATCTTGTTGTCGTATTGTCTCGATCTCGTATCCATAGACGATCACACGAAGTGTGAACCGATTAGTTGTATTGCCTCATCTCAGTCCATAGACAATCACTTTCGGAGAAAGGACTTATAGGTGGAAAAGTTTTAGATTGAGGTATATTTGGGTACCCTCGTCTTTTCAATTTGGTTTTTGGTACTCAGGTTTTGACCAAAAATTGGGTTTGGTCTAACATTTTTCCAGCATTTGTATTTGGTACTTGGACTAGACTTAGAACCGCGTTGACTAGTTATATGATGACGTGTCTAACTATTTGACTTGGTTTATTTTTTGTGTACCCCTTAAACAATTATCACTGAACCAACCCTTCTTCTTTTTTTATATTTCTTTTCTTCTCCTTCTTTGTGTCTATTGCTTCTTAATTCGATTCGATGGGGTTTGAGTTGTTTGCACTCAAGAAGAAGAGAGTACAAAATTGGATTGAAGTTATTAAGCTGATGTTCATGGGTTCAAGTAGAAGAAGCGTATGGTGAATTTATGGAGAAACTAAATGAGAAACTTGATAGAGATTCAAGAGGTGATTCATAGTTGGACGACGACCAAAGGGAGGAGTCCCTTAGTGATGAAAAATGGTGAGTTTGTCCGTCACAATGTTTGTGCAGAGAAACTGAAATTGACTTTTTGGAAATCACAATTTCATGAAATTAAGCTCAAACTTGGGATCATCAATCAAATTGATTACAGATTTCAGTCAAACACCATTAAACAAAAAGATTCACAGTTCAAATTTCTTTAACATAGCCATCAGATCGATTGAAATCGATCAATTTCAGTATGCAGTTCCCTTTCATCGTCGGCCTTCACTGCTACAGCAGTAATCTAGTAATAGAACACTAGTTTTAGAGATGATTCTACCGGGATAAAGTTTGGGTTCAACTCAAATCCATTGAAGAACCCTAATAATCATGTGCTTCCCCATTGAAGAACCCTAATTATCATGTTCTTCCCCATTGAAGAAACTAATTTACCAATCCAGTACCAGTTACAAATCCAATCCATTGCTACTAACATATGCAAAACAACCCATATCCCGTCTCAATTCACATAAACAGATTCAATTTTTTTAAACAAAACAAACACATGATTTCTCATAAAACCTCTAATTCATTCTCAATGAAATCTAATGAAAAAAATTACACAATACAAAACGTGAGAAACATAATTAATCCATAACTATTGATTTGGCTACTTTCGCATCGGCAACACCATGTAACACATTTCAATACTTTTTACTCCAATTTAAAAACCCTCAATCTAAAACAGGTGAACTAAATTTAAATTGAGAAACAAATAATTGGGATTTCACTTACCTAGTTAACATAAGAAGGGTTGAAAATTAATTAAATCAAACAAGAAGTGAATCCAACGATGAACACCTAGGTCAGAACTAATACGTCTAAATCATCATCACCATCTCCAATTCATCTCCTGATTAAGTAATAGCGGATAGGGTTGATGAATAGTATCAGACATTGATCGTCCCCCTATAACTTGTACTCTTTGGTCTCTTTTTTAGAAAATCAATTTTTATTCCATCTAGAATAACGTGCAATTGGGGGATATCAAAATTAATTTGGGATAGAGGAGAAAGACAAAAAATGGATCTAAATATCAAATTAGGATCACCCCTTATCTAAGTATTTTTCTAAATCCTAATCTACCCCTCACTAATCAGGTTTAGTGGTTAATAATAATTACTCCCTCCGTTCCATTTTAGATGACGTTTTTGGAGTTTTCAAGCAGATTAAGAAATAGAGAGAGATATAAAAAAAATTATATTTATGACCTTGAAAAAAGTCTTCAAACATTAATTGCTATTAGTGTGTTTAAAAATAAACTTCTGGTTCCAAGACAAAATGTGAGGGTATTGATGGTAGTTTTATGGGAAAAATTTGAAAACTATCAAGTAATGTGGAACAAACAAATAACCCTAAACACTCATCTAAAATGGAACGGAGGGAGTAGTAAAAATCTTAAGTATTTGTTAAATGATTAGTATGTACTTGTATTTGGGTGAGTGAGATGAGAGTAGATAGATGGAAAAAAAAATTGAGAGGGAATTTTTTTTGGTGAAAGTGGAGGATGATTGTGAAGAGAGAATTGCTGCTAAGAGGTTGAAAATTTGACTTTTTTTCTTTGAATCCACCATTGTTGCAGCTGAAATAGCTCGGTGTCGGCATTGTATTCAACCGAAAAAACCATGCCGGCATTTGTTGGAAATTTTCATAAATGTTTGCCACTATCCGGGGAGGTCCGGGGAGGCGTAGTCTCGTAACAAAATTTTCTGGTTTTGATCTTCAAAACCTTTTTTTTTTGTTTTAATCAGTCCACTGCCGGCACAGTCAGTTAATTCTCGAGCATGCCGGTACCTATGTCGGCATAGTATGTTGCTTAAATTTGTATGCCGGCAAATGATGAAAAGTATCCAGAAAATTGATTTTTTTTTCACTTGACTACCGGCGTTGATAGATTATATCGAGCATACCGGCATTGAATTCATCAACTCCGGCATGGTCTTCATCACTTCCGGCGATGTAGAAAAATATATTTCTGGCATGGTCTTCATCACTTCCGGCATGGTCTTCATCACTTCCGGCATGGTCTTCATCATTTCTGACATGTTCTTCATCACTTCCGGCATGGTCTTCATCATTTCCGACATGATCTTCATCACTTCCGGCATGGTCTTCATCACTTCCGGCATGGCCTTCATCATTTCCGACATGGTCTTCATCACTTCCGGCATGGCCTTCATCAGTACCGGCATGGTCTTCATCACTTCCGAATGTGAAAAAAAATAAATCGTTTTCAAAATGAGGAGCTGCAGAGAAGGAGAAGAGAATTTGAAAGGGAGTGGGGAAAATTTAGAATTTGAAAGGGAATGGGGAACATTTGGGTTTCAAAGCTTTAACCCTAAAAGATCTTAATAAGAAGTGGAGATGGAAATGGGGGATATGTTTTTGTTATTTGATTTTTATTTTGAGGGAAGGGTGTTTTAGTATTTTCGTCCCAAAAAACACCCCTTAGCAGAAATCTTTGGTTGGGGGAAGTAATTCATATCCCCAATTAGTTTTGATATCCCCAATTGGGGGTTCATAATTATTTGTATTACTATTATTTTCTGATTCGGTTGTTTTGATTGGGAAAAAGAACAAGACATTAAGTTTTCACAATAGTTAGGTGTAACCAGTAATTATTGGTTATTAGTTAAGGGATCATTTTTTGGGGTTGGTTTTATACATAATTATTGAAGGGGTACACAAAAAATAAACCAAGTCAACTAGTTAAACACATCATCATATAATTAGTCAATGCGGGTCAACGTCTGGTCCAAGTACCCAACGTAAAAGATGGACAAATGCTAGACCAAACCCAGATCTTGGTCAATACCTGAGTACCAAAAATCAAATTACCTTTTTTTTATGTCCTTAGACATATTTCTTCTCTATTTGAGGCACTTTTTCTTCCGAATTTGAGGCAGATTTTCTATTCGCTTTGAGGGAGATTTAATCAAACCTTGATTGCTGGTTCATGTCTTGCTTTAATTCCAGAACCTCAACCATTCAACATAGTATTGATTTGAATTCATATTCAATCAACATGATTTTAGGCATCCGGGTTCGTTTGGATCTACGAAATTATGGGGAAAATACTCCTTTATTTTTGGAGCAACTTTCATTAAAGAGGAAAAAAATCAGACTAAATGGTCAGATTTGATTCTGGATAATACCATCATTCTTCCCTACTACATATACAAAAATTGGGTATCTTTGAGTTTTATGGCTCTTTCTTTTTGAGATTTACTTGTAATTGATGTCTTTATTAGTAATTTAGGGTTTTGAAAATATTGTATTTTGATGTTTTGGTTATTCTTGTAAGAGATCATGTAATCACGATTTTGATTCGAATAAACTGGAATATGTTGATTGACCAAAAAAAAAAAAAAAATTGGATTCACTACGATCTCATGTGCAAACTTTTCAAACATGTCCATTTGTTTTTCATTCGATAAATTTCTTATGTACCGAAAATGAAATCGGTTAGTTTCTTATTCTCATAATGATATTTCTTCTTTATTGTTTAAGCAACATGATATCGTTGGAATGACTGATATAGGGCACAACTTCAATGCATTTTTATACTTTACTTTTTTCATATTAATATTCACCTTATACTTATAAATTTTCGAACTAACCTTTTTTTTTCCTTGCTTGATGTGAACTAAATTTAGGATCCAAGAAATATCATACACAAAAATGGTAGGATTTAGAAACCTACAATTACATTAACTCCAAGTACACGGTGTCTACAATGTAAAACACAGCAAGTACGGATCGTTCCCACAGAGACTAGGTTGGTGCAAAGTTAAATTCACAGTCTTACTATACTAATTCAAATCAAATGGGTTGTCGAAACGACGAGATGCTTTGCAATGATAATTGACTGAAGAAAAAAATGTAATTTAAATGAAAGGTTAAACACTTGATAAGAGGGCACTAGAGTTATCGATTCCACCACTTAACCTACACTAGATTATTAAGCTAATGAACTGTTCTTGCTCCTTATAATGGACAGCAGTTAAGATTCAAATATGTTGCTAGCCTAAGGTGATCTCAAATGGATAGTTTAGTCACAACCAAGATATCAATTCCTAGCATCAGTTGTCTTATTACAGCATAACTAATCACAAAATGAAAACAATCAATGAATCATGAGTTGATGCAACAACAGATAATTGTTCTAACAACCTAGGATGCAAGGCATACTAGGTGAAAGTTATAAGTTGCAACATTAAGATTAAACTGATCCATATTCAACTAAGCTCTTACAAGAACATTTTCCTTATCATAAACAACTAACAGTAAGCTAAGGGCTTCATCAAAGTCCTAGTTAAGAAAGTTAGAACATGGCTTTGATAGAAACAAATGAAATTTTTATATTCATAAAATGCAAGTTCTTCTCTATTCAACTGAGTTCTACTAAGTCAACCAATAACAAAAGCAAAATATGAAAACTAAGTTATGCTCTCCTCACTCACTGCCTCCCCCCCTTACACAACATAACCCCTCCTTTTATACAAAGATTTCTCCCCCTTTTCTCAATCCCTAATATCAACAGAAACAATATAAAATTCAGGGATTTTTGTTCTCGAAACTCATCACTATGTAATACTTTTCATTCATGTACAACCACTGCACTATCTTCACCAGTTTGACTGATGTTGTAGGTGTTGCAGAGAAGTCAATTCAACCCTAATTTGACCACGCCAGTAGCTTGTGTCCACCACACCCTCCTTATTGTAGTCAATTTCTGCTGCAGTTGTTGGAGTTCGCAAGGGGCAACAAATTCAGACCAGTAGCTTGTTATCCTGTCACTTTTGAAGAGAAATCAGCCGACCTAATCTTGCACTCCAAAGTCTAGGGCTAGGTTGACTTGAGTATAGAGATAAGCATAGAAAATAAGCAAGTGGTCTGACAGGGGAAAGATGGTGATAGAGGTATGGGTGATGAGTTGATGATTTGAGAGAAGATGAGACGACGGACTGATTTGATATGCCGGTAGACTGATGGGAGACAAAAAAAAGATAGGTTCGACTGAATTGGGAGAAGAAGTTTGTTTCTCGTAAAGGAAAATGGGATTTGGGAAAGATAATTGATTCTGTGTAAAGCATAAGTACCTTGTCGTGGTATACAAGAGTGGATTTTGGGCTTAGTTTGCTCTCCATGCAATTTGAATTCTGAATTTCTACCAATTGATTTCTTCTTCTTGCACTTCTTGTTCACTACTGGTTCCATTCACTTCATAAATATGCTCGCACCCCAACTGCCTTCTCCATTGCACGTATCTCCTTAAAACCGACTTGAAATCTAGTTCGACAAGGCACAACAACTCCACTTTGTGCATTTCCCATGTTCATGCCATTCTTTTCATTCCCCTATTGTTGTTACAAAACAAAAATCAGGACAATTTCCACACATTTTACTTGCAACGATCAAGAACTATAAAATACATAATTTGGCATAAATACAAGCAATTAGTGCAACAAAATGCCATAAACACCTACAAAATGATAATAATGTGTGCAATATTAGGTGCCCATCAAATACCCCCAAACCTGCCTTTTGCTCGTCCTCGAGTAAAACACAAAACCAAAAGAAAAGTCCTACCTACACCACTATCGTTGGTTAAAATATACCCACAATGTTCTAGGACAAAATATAAGCTCAGATTCCATGAAAGTGATACCTACATTCAGTTTTATCTCACAGCAATTTGATATGTCAGTCTAGCTTTCAAAGGCACAATTCTAGCACTGAAACGACTAAGGACATGTGATAAGAGTGTAAAGTGTATCTTCCTTAGACATGCATAGAGAATGATTTACGCTAGGAAGTTATGACTGCCAATTACTAAGAGATAGTTTTTAAGCTAAGAACTGAATTCAAAGCCAAGCTAGTTGTCCGGCTTTACGAGAATTGTGAATGTTCACCTAAGAGTTGGTGATATTTCAATTTACCCGCGTTGTACATCGATGGCTACACCCTCCTTGCATATTACAAGACTATTTACAACACATAACAACAAAAAACATTGACTGCAATATTTACATTGACTACTCTCATTTTGAGGCAAGAGAGACACTTTAACATTTTTACTGAAATAGAACATAATAACAGATAATGGATACTTTTTTTTCCCTTTTTCTTTTTCTTTTTCTTTTTTTTTTTTTTTTTTTTTT
>NC_039366.1:55787953-55817035 GCF_003573695.1 Papaver somniferum
TTTTTTTGATGACTTCAAATGATTTTGGAATAATGAAAGATACATACACAAACTGATACATTGAACTTTACACAAAAACAGAAAAAATACATTACATGCCATTTTTAGCAAGAGGTAGCCCTTTTCGATGCACCCGGTCAAATTCAATGGTTGCTTTTCTTAACGTATCCTCCAACTTCTATCCCAGCCAACCAAAGAACAAGCTAGTCAAGTCTCATTCAGTATTCTGGATGATTGGCAGCCTACTTAACCTATGAAACGCCGAAGCTATACACGCTTGGTTGATTGTGCATGTGCAAATTTTCTATATCACATGTGAATTGCGCTAGAATCAGGGGTGCCTCATCATCTAGACTAAGAATCCTAAGATATCATACATGCACAGGTATCACAATTCAAGGTAAATGAGCTCCATTTTTCATTTTTCATTTTTCATTCATTTCATTTTTTATTTTTTTAAGATGTTATCTATTCACAAGATTCAAACATACCAAATCGCTACAAAGTTCATGTGATATCTACTTGTACCCCCAAACCTATGTTAAACAGTGTCCTCAATGTTTATAAGGATTCTCAAAGTTATAACATGCCATGAAGTTCATGAAGAGAAAGAAGAGGTTAGAGAGTACCAGATCCAAAAAGTGTTGCCAAACCAGATAGTTGAGCAGCAAGGTAGATATCACAAAAAAAACAGAGATTATATACAGCAAAAACTAGCCTATCAAACTGAAACCAAAAGAAAGCAAAAGACAGAAAATGGAATTCTAAACCTGGTATCTGCAAGATCAGTTGGTATGTACAAGGGGTGAACCATTTCAGTCCACATAGATGGGATCCGCAAGATCAGTTGTTTCAATTTCAGGTGGAATTGGTTCAAGGAACGTCTTCAGTCTCTGCCCATTGACCTTGAAGACGTTCTTAGTTGCTACGTCTTCGAGTTCTACTACCCCATGAGGGAATACTGTTCGCACCAAGAACGGGCCTGTCCATCTAGAACGCAATTTACCTGGAAAAAGATGCAAACGTGAGTTGTACAATAAAACTTTCTGTCCAGGCGTGAATGACTTGCGCAAAATGTGCTTGTCATGGAACACTTTCATTCTATCTTTGTACATTTTTGCATTGTCGTAAGCATCATTCCACATTTCTTCTAACTCGTTGAGTTGGAGTTTCCGTTAGGTACCTGCCTTATCAAGAGAAAAGTTAAGTTTCTTAACTGCCCAATATGCTCGATGTTCTAGTTCAACAGGTAAATGACAAGGTTTGCCATACACAAGTCTATACGGAGACATGCCAATAGGTAAAGCATCATTCAATCTTAATGACCAATCTTTTCTAGACGGGTTAACCGTCTTTTCAAGAATATGCTTAATCTCCCTATTAGAAACCTCTACCTGGTCACTGGTTTGTGGATGGTATGGGGTTGCGACTTTATGAGTTATGCCATACTTGCGTACTAATGACTCAAAATATCTATTGCAAAAATGTGAACCGCCATCACTAATTATAGCTCTAGGTGTGCCAAAACGAGAAAATATGTTTTCTTTTAAGAAGGACATAATCACCCTATGGTCATTTGTTTTGGTCGCAATTGCTTCTACCTACTTAGAAACATAATCAACAGCAACAAGGATGTATAGCTTACCTTCAGAATTGGGAAACGGACCCATGAAGTCAATTCCCACACATCGAACATTTCAACAATCAAAATAGGGTTAAATGGCATCATGTTTCTCTTCGGAATACTTCCTGGTTTCTGACAACGTTCACAAGCAATACAATAAGCATGACAGTCTTTGAACAATGATGGCCAATAAAACCCACTCTGCAAGACTTTTGCCACAGTTTTATTGGCACTGAAATGGCCTCCACATGCTTGGTCATGACATAAAGATATCACATCTTTATGTTCACTGTTGGGGACACATCTCCTAATGAGTTGGTCAGGGCAATACTTAAACAGGTATGGGTCATCCCAAAAGAAGTATTTAACTTCAGCCAAGAACTTAGAACGGTCTTGTCTTGACCAATGCAAAGGCGTCTTTCCCGTGGAAAGATAGTTCACAATGTCAGCAAACCAAGGAGACTCAGACACAAGCATCAACTGTTCATCAGGAAAAAACTCTCTAATAAGAAAGGAATCATCAAAAGACTCAACTTTTAATCTAGACAAGTGATCAGCAACCACATTTTCAGAACCTTTCTTATCTCGAATTTCGAGATCAAATCCCTGCAATAACAGTATCCATCGGATGAGACGAGCTTTAGCATCCTTCTTAGAAAGAAGGAATTTCATAGCAGCATGATCAGTGTATATGATGACCTTAGAACCTATCAAGTATGACCTAAACTTGTCTAATGAAAAAACAACAGCAAGCAATTCCTTCTCAGTAGTTGAGTAGTTAAGTTGAGCATCATTAAGAGTCTTTCTAGCATAGTATATCACATATGGAAGTCTATCGACGCGCTGTCCTAAAACAGCACCAACGGCAAAATCAAACGTGTCACACATTATTTCAAATGGAAATTTCCAGTCAGGTGGTCGGACTATAGGGGCTGAAATTAGAAGAGTTTTGAGTTCTTCCCATGCACGCACACAAGCATCATCAAACACAAAAGCAACATCTTTACCAAATAGATTACACAGTGACCTTGAGATCTTACTGAAATCTTTAATGAATCTACGGTAGAAACCAGCATGGCCTAAAAATGATCTAACCTCCCTCACGGAGCGAGGTTGCGTCAAGTGTTGAATAAGGTCAACTTTAGCTTTATCTACTTCAATGCCTTTTTCAGAGATGATATGTCCTAAAACAATGCCTGACTGAACCATAAAATGACACTTTTCCCAGTTCAGAACCATATTTTTTTCTTTACATCTAATCAGCACAAGAGTGAGATGGTTCAAACATTCATCAAAAGAAGATCCAAACACAGAGAAATCACCCATAAAGATCTCAAGGAAATTATCTATCATGTCAGAAAAAAATGTTCATCATACAACGTTGAAATGTGGCGGGTGCATTACACAACCCAAAGGGGATGCGACGATAAGCAAATGTACCATAAGGACATGTAAATGTAGTCTTTTCCTGGTCCTCGGGTGCTATGTGAATCTGGTTGTAACCAGAATAGCCGTCTAAGAAACATTAATGACTATGTCCAGATAACCTTTCTAACATTTGATCTATGAAAGGGAGAGGGAAGTGATCTTTCCTTGTAACTGCATTCAACTTCCTATAATCAATGCAAACTCGCCACCCCGTGGTTACCCGAGTAGGAACTAACTCATCTTTATCGTTTTGAACTACAGTAACTCCTGATTTTTTCGGCACAACCTGAATGGGACTAACCCATTTGCTATCTGAAATTGGGTATATGATACCCGCATCAAGAAGCTTAAGGATCTCACCCCTAACAACTTATTTCATGTTGGGATTAAGTCGCCTCTGCATCTCCCTAGATGTTTTAGCATTATCTTCAAGATTTATGTGATGCATACAAACTGTGGGACTAATACCCTTGATATCTGAGATTGTCCATCCTAGTGCTTCTTTATGCTCCTTAAGCACTTTTAAAAGCTTACTTTCTTGTTCTATATCTAAGGAAGATGAAATGATTACATGCAAAGTATTAAAAGATCCCAAAAATGCATATTTAAGAGTATCAGGCAATGTTTTCAGTTCAAGCTTTGGTGGCTCAACAAGAGACGGGACAGACTTAGATTCCGAGAGTGGAAGTGGTTCCACTCTAGCTTTCTATTTAGTAGTGTCCATGAGAGGTGCATATTCAAGCAAAGAATTGATTTCACTTATGTACTCATCATCAAACAAATCCAAGTTAAAAATTTTCAAACAAGCATGTAAAGGATCAACAGACATGGTACTAGACAACGAACCCTGAATCTAACTCTCAATCATGTTGATTTCATGCACACTATCATCATCATCAAGATCTAGATGTTGTTGGCTAGCATTAAAAACATTCAACTCCACAGTCATGTTACCAAATGACAACTTCAACACTCCATTACGATAATTAATAATTGCATTGGACGTCGCCAAGAAGGAACGTCCTAAAATGACAGGAATGTGATAATCTGGGTTCTGCACAGGCTGAGTATCTAATACAATGAAGTCCACAGGAAAATAAAACTTATCAACCTTAATCAAAACATCTTCTACGACACCACGAGGAATTTTTACGGATCTGTCCACCAATTACAGAGTTATAGGTGTTGATTTTAACTCTCCAAGACCTAACTGCACATATACCGAATATGGCAGTAGGTTCACACTTGCCCCTAAGTCCAATAACGCCTTATTGACCGTATGGTCACCTATCATGCATGTGATTGTGGGACAACCCGGGTCTCTAAACTTATGTGGAGTCTTTTTTTGAACAATAAAACTTACATGTTCAGCCAGAAAGGCACGCTTGTGCACATTAAGCTTTCGCTTTTGTGTGCACATATCTTTCAGGAACTTAGCATAAGCAGGGATCTGCTTGATTGCTTCGAGAAATGGAATGTTAATATTGACTCGCCTGAACAATTCCAATATCTCGTTATACTGTGTTCCTTTCTTTTGTTTCTCTAACCTTTGAGGAAAAGGAGCTACAGGCAGATTTGATGGCACGGAAACATTAACATCAGCAGATTTTTTAGATCTAGGGACATGCTCAGATTCATTTTCAACAACTGGTGTATCATACGATGTTGTATGCAATTGTGACTTAGACACAGACTTACTTTTTTTAGGCATGCTTACATTGTTATCAACTACTTTACCACTACGAAGAGTAGTAACAGCATGTGCAGTCTCATTACAAGTAGACGTACTTGCCTGAAATGTGCCTTTTGGGTTTGTTCAGGCTGACTTGGAAACTTACCCTTTTACCTGTCATTAAGCGCATCACAGATCTGACCTATCTTAAGTTCTAGACTTGTAAAACGTTGGTCAGTGATCTTCTGATTTTGCAAAAGATTTTGGGTCAACAAACCGACACTTTCTTCAATGCTTGATAATTTCTTTTCATAAGGATGTTGTGTGTACGATTGTACCTGGGGGTTTCTAGGATTGTGTGTTTCCTGATGCACCCCCTTGTACAGGGCCTTTGGACCATGAAAATTTAGGGTGGTTCCTCCACCCTGGGTTGTAGGTCTGTAAATAAGGGTTATGTTCTCGCTTTTGATACAAAACATGGGACTGTTCAAGTCTAGATTTCTGAAATGCAAGTATTTCTGGGCAACTGTCCACTAGATGGTCAAAACTATTACATGCAGCACAAATAGACATTTCGACATGGTCACGAAGAGTAGTGGCAGAAGGTTTCACATTCTTCTGCAGCTCTAACGCTTCTACTCTCCTTGCCAACGATGCGATTTTCTCATTCCCCTCAAAGTCGGACTCAATCCTATGAACATTAGCTACAGAGTCAGTCTTTTTAGGTTCACGAATGGACTCCCACTGCTGAGTCTGTTCAGAAACTTCGATTAGGAAAGTCCAAGACTCATCAACACTTTTGTCAATAAATAGGTCGTTGCACATTGACTCAACTGTTGTTCGGGTGGAAACATCTAGATGTTCATACAAAATTTGCACAAGTCTCCATTTTTCGAAACCATGGTGAGGACACTGAAGCAGTAATTCATTAAACCTTTCCAAATACTTGGCTAAAGTTTCACCCTCTAATTGCGCAAAGCTATTCAAACTTTGACGAATGGTCGCAGTCTTGTGATTTGGGAAGAACTTTTTGAAAAATTCTTTCGTAAGATCATCCTATGTCCTAATTGACTGTGGTTGCAGGGCATATAGCCAAGACTTAAATAGAAAGGAAATAATCTCAATTTCAGGGACTCTTCCAGCATTTGATTGAAATGCAGAGTCCCACAAATCTCTTCAAACTCTCTCACATGGTGGTAGGGGTTTTCAGCATCAACCCCTCGAAACACAGGGAGCATATGTATCGTGCTCGCCTTTAACTCAAAATGACCAGCAGTTTCTGGTAGAACAATACAAGAGGGTTGGATTGCCCTCGTGGGGTACATGTAATCTTTGAGACTACGGGGTTGGACTAACTCTTCACCCATTGTCTCAGGTTGGTCAGGTCTTTCTTCGACAGACACAGGAATTTCAACTACGTCATCTCGCTGAATTCTAACTAGACGATAGAGCACTGCTCGGTCAAACTCGCATGCGTTGCTATCTCAAGCATGTTTGTCAATGTTAGTGATCAAAACTATAAGTCTTGATTTCTAGTCTCTTATAGCTAAGTCTCGGACTAGGATAGTAAGTGTAGTTAAGCTCAAGGACTTCATGGCGATTCATCATACAAGTAGAAGATCTACTCAAGGAACCGGTGGAACTTCTCGTCAAAAAGGTATGTGGAGACTTGAACTTAGCTGTCACTCAAAAGTCTATCTATTCTATCTCCTACTCTTTGAGACAAAAGTCGTATGCTATATATATAGAGACTTGATCATACACATTTGGTATTTCGAGCCGAGTATACCTCGCCTATCTATATCTCGAAATATGTGTTGGTAAGTTTTTCGCTTCGACCAAGTTTATCTTTACCTAGTGACGAAAGTCATGAATGTTTCAATCACTTTGAAAATTGCTTTGACGAGAAATAGTGTGACAACTATATAACGTCCTCTAAGAATGTTTCAATGATTGGAATGAGAGTTTAGATTACATAACCAATGGATTCCTTGAACCGAAGTTTTCGAACTTTGTTGATCAAGAGAACCGGAAGAATGGCGAGTGCCAAGTCCGCGAACTGCCGAAGTTCTCAAACCCGAGAATTTCTGCTGGAGTTGACAAACTTCTTGCATGAGCCAAGTCCGCGAACCCAGTCCGCGAACCACCGTAGTTCTCAAACCCGAGAATTTCTGCTGGAGTTTGTAAACTCTATCCGGTGTCTTAAGTCCGCGAACCTAGTTTGCGAACTTGAGAAGGTTATATATCTAAAGATGATTTCTGAACTTAATCTTAAAACACAAAGGAATGCATTTGCAAACCGTGTCTATTAAAGTTCATGAACCGATTCGAGTGAATCAAATCATCTTTGCTTCAATTGTGTCTTGTGTAGTTACATAAGATTTCCTTGCAATTGAAGAACTTTCTTAACTAGTTTATTTGAGTCAATTGAACTAGTTATGGTGAAGAAGAACATGGTTGGTATGAAACGCTCATATGGTTAACCTCTTTGGGTAGACTATTGTTGAACCAACAATGTACACGTTTGGGTGCGGTTAAAAAACCTAGAAGCGTACAGTCATTTGTGTATGACAAGCTAAGTTTTCGATCTAACGGTTGAGAAATATTAGCTTGAATCTAAATTAGGTTTTCATCTAAAACCCTGATTTGAAAGGCTATATAAAGGAGACATCTAGTATTGTGCAAAACTAATCCCCACACTTTACATGTGATACTAATTTGCGTGCTAGAGTCGTTTCTCCTTTAACCTTAGATTTTCTTCTTTTAAAACCGGGTTAACGACTTAAAGACTTCATTGGGATTGTGAAGCCACACCGATACTACTTTTATCGTAGTTGTGTGATCTGATCTTGCATCTTCTATCGTAATAGTACAATCATATTTATTGGCTAGATATCGTGAGAGTTCTCTGATAGGCAAGATATAAAAAGTAATCACAAACACCTTCGTCTCATTTTTTGTGAGACAGATTTGTTTATTGTTAAAGCCTGCGATTTTGGGTCGTAGCAACTCTTAGTTGTGGGTGAGATAAGCTAAGGGAATCAAGTGTGCAGTATCCTGCTGGGATCAGAGGCGCAGGGAGTACAACTGTATCTTGGATCAGTGGGAGACTGATTGGGGTTCAACTATAGTCCAGTCCGAAGTTAGCTTGGAGTAGGCTAGTGTCTGTAGCAGCTTAATACAGTGTGTATTCAATCTGGACTAGGTCCCGGGGTTTTTCTGCATTTGCTGTTTCCTCGTTAACAAAATCTCTGGTGTCTGTGTTATTTCTATTTCCGCATTATATTTTTTTTATATAATTGAAATAATACAGGTTGTGCGTTTGAATCAATCAATTGGAAATCCGACCTATTGGTTGTTAATTGATATTATTTGATCCTTGGACATTGGTCTTTGGTACCATCTAAGTTATTCCTTGTGTTTGATTATAGACTCGCTGATTTCTATTAGCTTGAGCAAATCAAAACAAGATATAGATATTAACTCCTTGAGACACTTTTGTCTAGATTGAGTCTGACTGTCTAGTTGAGTCTCTAGTAAGTGTTTATGAGTTAGTCCATACAGATTGCTAAGCGAAATATTGGGTGGTGTTGTTAGACCCCCGCTTTTTTAGATTGGTCTGGTCTCAAAAAGTCACAATCATAGCCTAACAGACATACCATTTAACATGTTATAACACCCATTCAAGCAATACATACACAAGTCAAAAACTCAGGGTTTATGCGAATGAGTATCAAGCTAATGCAAGCATAAATACGAATATCAAAAGTTCCGAGATTGCTATTTGAACAAAAAGGGTGAACGTTTCAGCAAGCAAACGTGCTATTCAGATCAATCACAGAATCATGTTATGGGTATCACGTATTGCAAGTGTTTTGACGGTGTTATGGAAAGCAACTAGTTCAGTTCGCATGCAAAGATGGTATATCATTCAAGACTAGAATATCAAAGTTGAGGCACGATCCCGCAGGTATCAGACCGGGTTTAGGCACAACAAACAGGTTGTTTCGCTCCTCTTTCTCCTAACCTTTGGTTTGTAATGTAGTATCTCAGGTACCTATTGAGCTCAAAAGAGGAATTTTAGTAACCAGAAATACGCCGGTAAAGCAAAGTCACGACAGTACACACACTGATTATGAATAACTGAGAAGTGACTCTACACCATGACTATGACTTTGATTTACACTGATTTGCTAATCAGGACAGACAAAGCTATCAGTTCAAACTAGTCACAATGGAACAGAATGAAGTTATAGGATTCACTAGGTTACAACAAAATTTTCAAAAAGAATAGAGATGAATGATAGACGCATTTATGTGTCTAATTTGTCCTCAATGTTCTGTATTGTTAGTACTCGATTTCGTACTTATTATGGTGTTTTATGTGTTTGTATGTATTTTTGGGAAATAATCATTTTTGGAAAATTTGGCTCGAAAAGTTGCTCGGGCACCCCCAGAAAAGTACTAAAGGAACCTTCAGATTGGATAAGGGCACCCCCAGATGCCTCGGATGTTAAAGGCGTCCACATTTTGGATCAGGGCACTTCATCTTCTTCATTTTGAATCTCTATTTTTGGCGGAAAAATATTGCAGCACACGACCAGATTTAGGGTTCGATTTTTGGACATCTTATGAAGAGATTCAATGGTTGATATTTGCTGGGATGACGTGACTAGTCTTAACAGGCTTGGTATGGTTGATTTCGTCGGATAAATTTGGCTAGATTCTCGGTGAGAAGCAAATAGAGGAGCATGTGCACCGGAAAAGATATTCACAAGATTTCGCGAGAAGCAGAGGAGGTTTCACGTGTTTGGAAGGCCCTAATAACTATTTGGAGTACGAAGGAGTTAAATATGGCAATTTGGAAGCTTCAGAACGCGTGTAGAGATCAAAAATCTGAATTATTTCCTAAACTGGCCGTGAAGAATAATGCCGAGTAATGGAGAATTATATGAAGTTATTACGTGAGATTTTGCTGCTGTTGGGTTATAAATAGGTGATGGGATATCAGTAGGGGGGGTCGGAGAGTTTGGGAGAGTTTCAGAGCATCAGAGAGTCGAGAAAATCAAGTTGCAGAAACTCCATTGTTGTTGCTGCACGAAGAACACGAAGAGCATTAGACTGAAGAAGACAGTCGTTGTGCTACAGTAACAACGACACTTTGATTTTATCGTTCTCTATAACAGCTCGGTTTGTAACAAATATAACTGTTACAAACCCGATTTTTATTACATTTCTCCCATTTTCATCATTTTTAAACACTTTGAGCAATGAAATCAACTTTTGAGCGTGTTTCCAACATCATGATGAGCTAAACCCAATCCTTGGGGCTATGGAGGAAGTCGTTGAGTCGGTAAAAGTGATTTATTTCTATTTTTAATTAATTACAACAACTCTATTATGATTTTTGCATTGAACTAAAAATTGTTTATATGATTTTGATTAGTTAGGTGTATTTTCTCTTGATAGAATATGCTTGCTTTAGGGTTTTGATATTCTATGCTTGGATTAACATCTATTCTTTTGAATATCTACATGTCTAGGCAATACTATTAGAATCAATTTGAATGTTGAGTTGCGTAATTATTGTTTTATTAAATCACTAATATCGACCAATGGTGGAATCCTAGCCCCGGTTTTTCTCTAATTTTTACATCAACTTTTACTTGCTTTATTTTTGTTATTCTTAAAATTTAAATCTAAAAGCACAACCTTCACAAGTCTTGAACGAACTCTATTATTTACCACTTCTACAACCACTGTAAAAATCACCATCAATTTTTGGCGCCGCCGACGCGGACTTGTCTTTAGGCTAGAGTTTTTAGATTTTTTTTTCTTTATTAGGTTTTTATTTGTTTTATTTTGTAGGATCAGAATCTCGCAACGACAACGTTTCAGCGAAATTATCAATGACACAGCACAACAACGTCGCAGAACAATTTCAGGAATGAAAATAAATGACATCATCAAAGATCACGAGAAAGATATGATAGTTCTGCGAAAATTAGAGAGTTTGCGAAATTAACATTTGTAAGGTTGCGAGAATGTTGCAAACCATACCCGAAAATAAAGGAAAGATTAGTTGTCATCCACTATGTATTTCTTTATAAATAGTCGTTCGAGTTGTAAATAAGGAGAGATCTTTTTTGAGTAAGAAACAAGTAAATAGGAGAGAGAAAGTTCAAAGCAGAGATCATTCTTGACTCCTTTATCTTTTCTTGTAAGAACAATCAAAGATTTATCAATAAAATTAAGAGTGTAAACCTAAAAATGAGTTGATCAACAATGAAATCATATGAGGGGTGTAGTGTAGGATTTCCTGCAACTACATAATGGCTCTAGAAACAGGGATTGAAGATCGAAAGTTGAAGATTGTTGTTGAAGATATTCAAATCAAGAAATTGATTAAATAAATCAGTGAATCGGTTAGAAGAAAGATGAGAATTAATATAGATGACAAAATATTGGAGTGTAATATGATAACAAAAACGATGATTAATGAATTCCATGAAAACATCAAAGGAAGAATACATAAACGAAATTTTGAAGGAAGGAAAGTTATGGCGGTAGAAAAGACATCACCCTTGAAAGATTGGGAAAAGCAAAAAATTACATTCATGGCGGCAGAAATACCAAAAGAAAATTTGAACCACACATCTCCATTGATTGTCACAGTGCCAATTGTGCGAAAAAAAGAGAGAGACAACGACAAAATCCACAGGAGAATGGATATTGAACAAAACTTTAATCGATACAGGAAGTTTAGTGGATATAATATTTTATCACGCATTCCGGGGAATGGGATTTAAAGATGAAGAAATGTCCAGTTCAACATATTTTGTTCACGTCTTTGGAAAATCCATAACAAAACCTAAAGGAGAGATAGTAGTACGAATTCCACTTGGAGAAATCGAAACACATGTAACGTTGTGCGTGGTGGATATGGAATCGCCATATAATATGTTATTAGGAAGACCATGGATACATGCGATAAAAGTTGTGGTATCAACGTTGCATCAATGTATTAAATTCCCCACACCAAATGGAATAGGTGAAATCAGAGGAGATGTTGACAATGCGAAATTATGTCATCAGATTGAAGTAAATCATGAAGGACAAGCAAAAAAGAAACAATTTCGCAGAAAGTTGGCAAACAAAGCAAAGAAAGAAGAAGAATTTAGAGTATATATGATAAGGGCAAAAGAAGGCAAAGGAATACCCAACGAAATTTCGGAAGAATGAGAAGGACCTATGAAAATGGTAAAAGAACCAACACCAATGGGAGAACCTAAACGCATTTACACTGCCGCAGAACCAACAAAAGAAATAAACGTTGGGGCTATAGAAGAACCTCGAATATTGAGAATTGGAACCAAAGTGGATATGGAAGAAGAAGAAAGAACTGTTAACTTGTTGCGAGAATATAAAGATGTTTTCGCAGGAAAAATGGATGAGATACCGGGAATAGATCCATCAATTGCATGCCACAAGTTGGAGATTAACAAAAATGTGAGACCATTTAAACAGAGAATAAGAAAAATTGCAACAACTTATCATTCCCAAATAGAAGAAGAATTACAGAAAATGCTTGAGGCGGGAATCATAAGAGAAGCTAAATACCCAGAATGGATAGCGAATATGGTCATTGTCCCAAAGAAAAACAAAGGAATCAGGATTTGCAATGATTTCACTGATTTAAACAAAGCTTGCCCCAAAGATAGTTTTCCGTTACCAGATATTCCTCAAATGGTGGAATCTGCAGCGGGAAATGGTAGGGTACAAAGGGTATAACCAAATCCCTCTCGCTGAAGAAGATCAAGAACATACTGCTTTCTTTTCCCCTAGAGGTTTATATTGTTACACGAAAATGCCATTTGGTTTGCGAAACGCAGGAGCGACATACCAAAGAATGGTAGAGAAGGTGTTCGAAAAATGGATACACAAAACATTAGAAGTATACGTGGATGACATGTTAGTAAAGAGTAAAGAAGCTAAATACTATGTACAAGACCTTAGGGAGATTTTTGAACAAATGCGACAGTATAACATTAAATTGAATCCTGAGAAGTGTACTATTGGAGTTGCATCGGGAAAATTTTTAGGCTACATTGTATCAAAAGAAGGAATACATGTTGATCCAGAAAAAGTGCAAGCAGTTCGTGACATGCCAACACCAGCAAAAATAAAAGATGTACAAAAGTTGAATGGGATTCTAGCTTCGCTGGGGAGATTCATTTCGCGATCATCAGACAAATGCAAATATTTTTTCGATATACTCAAGAAGGGTGCGAAATTTAAATGGATTGATGAATTTGAAAAAGATTTTTAAGGAATCAAAGAACATCTTATGAATACAACTATTTTACAAAAAACAGAATCAGGAGAAGAATTATTGATCTATCTTGCGACGACGTTGCATGCATTAAGTGTTGTGTTATTGCGAGTAGACGCAGGAGTAGAGAAACCCATTTATTACATTAGCAAAACTTTTAATACTGCTGAGAAGAATTACTCAAAGATTGAAAAGTTAATCTTAGCATTAGTTTATGCATCATTTAAGCTCCGCATATACTTTCAAGCACACAAGATAAAGGTATTAACAAAAGTACCAATTGAATCAGTGATGAAGAATTCTAAAAGATCAGAAAGAGTGGAGAGATGGAATGCACAAGTAGGCCACTTTGATATTAAATATGAAATTTTGTCTTCACCAAAATCACAAGTTGTTGCAGATTTCTTGGCAGAATTTCCTTTAGAAGAAGTTGAAGCAGTAGAAGAAATGATAGATGTAGAAGAAGAACATGGAGATCCAAAAGATTTATTAACAGAACCAAATAGATGGGAGATATTGGTAGATGGATCATCAAATGGAGAAGGAAATGGAGTTGGAATTGTTTCAATTTCGCCAGAAGGAATAAAAATGGCTTTTTCATTCAGATTGGAATTTGCATCCACTAATAATGAAACAGAATATGAAGTTGTGATACATGCATTAAAATTCGCAATAGAAATGAAACTAGAAAATGCCAGGATCACTGGTGATTCGCAGCTAGTTATTCGCAGAATAAAGGGAGAGTATACTACAAATGAACCATCCTTGAAGAAATACAAGAAGCTGGTTGAAGAATTGTCAGCGAAAATCCCAAAATTAAAATGGAGGCACATTTCAAGAAAAGATAACAGACTCGCAGATGCTTTTGCTTTCATCTCAAGCATGATGACAAATCCAACTGCGAGATGCATAAAAATACAAACACTTCTGTCACCATCAATCAATAAAGAAGAAGAAGACGTGGACGTGATGATAATAGACAATGAAGAAGAAGAAGAACAAATGAACAATATCGCAGACTGGAGAATGGAACTTCATGCATATTTGGTGTAAGGAGAAAAACCAAGAAATAGATTGGAAACACACAAGTTAAAAAGCCGTGCGACGAATTATGAATTAAGAGATGGGCTGCTATACCGAAAATCCTTTAATGGACCATCACTCAGATGTTTGACACGAGAGGAGGGAGAAAAGGTGCTAAAAATGTTACATAGTGGGGATGTTGGCAGTCATAGTGGAGGAAGATCTTTGGCACATAGAGCAAAAATGCAAGGTTATTACTGGCCATATATGCATGAAGATGCAAAAAAATATCAAGACGTTGCGAAGATTTTCAGCGGCATGGAAAGAAAATACATGCACCTGGAGCACCATTGTCATCTTCAACTAGTGTATGGCCTTTTGGAAAGTGGGGCTTAGATATTGTGGGGCCATTTTTACCAGGATCTGGACAAAGAAGATACTTAATAGTCGCAACAGATTATTTCACGAAATGGATAGAAGTGAAGGCAGTACAGCATATTCGCGACAAAGATATCTTTACATTCATATTCGAAAATATCATTTGCAGATTT
Organism: Papaver somniferum; assembly: GCF_003573695.1. NCBI lineage: Eukaryota > Viridiplantae > Streptophyta > Magnoliopsida > Ranunculales > Papaveraceae > Papaver > Papaver somniferum. The sequence continues at coordinate 55,802,584 of NC_039366.1, forward strand.
GGAATTCCTGCACAATTGGTATATGATAATGGGAAACAATTTGAAGGACAGAATATAGAAATGCTACTTAATGCATTCAAGATAAAATGTGGAAAATATACTCATTTGTATCCACAAGCTAATGGGCAAGTATAAGCAACAAACAAAACATTGCAAGTATATTAAAGAAGAAATTGGAAGGACATCACAGAGCATGGTGCGAACAAGTACATAATGCAGTATGGGATTATAATACAACTAGAAGATAAGCTACTGGAATGTCACCTTTTTGTTTAACATACGGAGTTGAAGCGGTGTTACCAATAGAAGTTGTTATTCCGACAACAAAAAGAGAAGCTTGGGAGAAAAATCTTAGTGCGGGCTTGATTTTAAATAAACTTGATGAATTAGAAGAAAGAAGAGAAAAATCTTTACAACATATGGAGAATTATCAGCGAAGATTAGCAAGAGAATATAACAAACGTGTCAAAATACGCGAATTTCAACCAGGAGATTTAGTTCTGTGAGAAACACCAATATATCAGCGAGAAAATGGTGGAAAATTAGCGAAAAATGGGATGGACCTTACATCATTAAGGAGATAGTTGGAACAAGAGCTTATAGATTAATTGATCCAGAAGGAAGAGATGTTGGTCATAGATTAGACAGGCCATGGAACAGATTGTACTTAAAAAGATATTATCCGTAAGAAGCTTTGAGAAGTTATGAATTCTGAAAGAATAATTGCAGGATTACTCATATCAAAACAAGATCATGATGTGCGAAATTTTCGCAGAGATAATCAAAAAACAATGACATAAAAGAAAGGGGAGAACCTTTATGGCGTACACCTTAGTTCGCGAATAAAATTTCCCAAGAGGAAAATGTAAGACCTAAAGTACGTCATATGAGGGGGTACCTGTTACATGGCTCAGGGAAAGGCTACACCGCCACCGGAACCTGAGTCATGGAGATTTGGGGTCAATAAAGCCCATCCGGAGGCACCTTGGATTCTCAGCTTAAGAATATGACTTGGGTTGGGCGACTAAGGTAATAAGGACTCTCCCAAGGAGTGCAGATCTGATCAAGGCGCCGAGGTACACGGTTGAGTCAAGAGTGCCAGGGACGTTTGAAGCGTACCTTGCCATTCTTGACAAGTCTTGGCTTATACTGCACTCGGCCTGAAGAAAACCCCACTTAGGGTGCAGTCTCGTAACCATAATCCTTATAGGTAAAAGGGATAAGAGGCTGCGAAAACAACTGGTTGTTGTTAAGACTGGATGGGAGGAGCTAACCTTGTATGGTAGAAGTACGCCTCCTTGAAGGGGAAACCAGGGGGAGATAAGGGCGGCACCCTCCATTAGGGAGCTGATAAGTGTCTTAAGACGCAAATGTCATGAGGCTTTCTATTCGCAAGGATATTAAGGCTTGTCATATTTGTGCAAAAATCCTAAAGAGGAAATAATACAAAATAAAAGGATAAGACGAGATCAATGGGTTTTCGCATGAAAGTGCGAAGACGTCCTGCGATTTCGTCGCAAGACGGCAATGTCATGGGACTTTATTTTCGCGAGAATATTTAGGCCTGTCATATTGTCGCAACATTCCTGAAGAGGCCATAATACAAAAGAAAAAGTTAAGGCAAGATCAATGGGTTTTTGCATGAAAGTGTAAAGACGTCCTGCGATTTTGTCGCAATGACAAAAGGTGGCATAATAAGACCTTTAATTAGGAAGGCAAAATAAGACCATATGATCAAACAAAATATTTATAAGTATTCGTAACAGATTATTTTTTGCAAGAAAGATAATGAGAGGCAAGTATGGGAATCAGTACACAAGAAGCATTATCTTTCTCATCAACAAAATATTAAAAGGAAAAGTTGACTCCAAAGTTGGTTGAAAAATGTAACTCGCAAAAGTGATAAATAAGATAGTTCAAGAAGACAAGCTAAATAAGAAGCTCAAGCTTCAGTATTAATTTCAGTAGCAGGAGATAACAGAAATTCTTCGCCAATATTCTCGCAAGCCTCTCCTTCATTTCGGTTTTGATCTTCGCCTTGACTAGCATCTTGATTATCGCCAGCAATTACTTCTTCAGGAGAAATTTCTTTTTCATTCTGATTAACACCAGCAGATGCTTCTTTAGAAGGAACCTCTTCTTCATCTTCTAAGAAATTATCCTCTGCACCGCTTTCGTAATCATAATCACTATCAGCAGGACGAGGAACTTCATCATCATCTACTTCTAATGGATCAATTGATGTAGGAGGAAGAGAGTTGGACAATAAAATGTCATTTACAAGGACTTCATCCCGGAGATGAACTTGGCGAAGAAGTTCTCTCTGATGATTCCTATCTTGAATATCCTTAAAATAAGCAAGATAATCAAGTCTTCTTTCTGCTCGATCGCGAGAACCAGTAAGGGTAGAGACGAGCAATGCATTTTCTTTGCGAATTTTGGCATATTTAGCCTCCAAAACAAAAATGGAAGAATGAAGATTCTTCTCAGACTCTGCGAAAGATAGAATACAAAATTTTATTAAGATAAGGAATTCAGAGAGATATGACAAAGAAAAGATAATTAAGGCAGTCAAACTATTATGACTACCTTCCTTTTGCGAAATAAGGTGTTGAATCAAGGATAGACAACTATTCTCCCAACGGTCCATTGCGTCATCAAATTTATCTCCAACTAAACCTTTAAGTCGAGACTGAAGATTTTTCTCTTTAGAAATAAGAAAGGCATTTTTCTTCGCAAGAGAAGAATACGATTCTTCTAATTTGGAATATTGTTCTTTAAGCTGATTCGCCTTTACACTTAAAGCTATTCTACCTTGAATGAGTGTATCTCTTTCAGCGATAGATGACTCTCTTACTTCTTTAAGTTCATTTCTCAAAGAGCGAAGAGATTGCTCTTGGTCATCACATACCTTTTGAAGAATACTAAGTTGTTGTGAAGATATCGCCATCTTGTTTAAATAAGTTCTCTTCTCTTGGGACAAGGTTTTATTCTCATCTGATAAAGTTTTCATCCTTAAATTAGCTTTAGTTAAATAATAAGTTCTCTTCTCTTGCCTCTGAACTAATTGGGTATTTTCATTGGTAAGATTATTTATATGATCAAGAGAATATGAATAGAGGTTATCTAATTGGTTATATTGATCCATCAAGATTTCTTTATCAACACGGGCTTCTTCAACAGCAGATTCAAATTGATATCTCTCCATTATTCGTTTCTGGTTTAAAGCTTAACATGCGAAAGAGGGATTTCAAGGATAATTAAATATGGGAAGGATAAAACTATTAAGAAGGAAAATTAAAGACACAGATAAGAAAATTATACCTCTCAATTCATCATTCTTCTTGCGAATATTATCACGATCCAGTAAAACATTCTGAAGCTTCTGATTTTCGAGACGAAGAGCATTACATTCTTTTTCCAAAGTTGTCTGCGAAGCAGCTCTGTCAGAACCCAAATGCTTGCTCAGAATTTCGCAAACATTAGACTTGATAGGATCAATAGAAGACTTCTTGATATCATCCAGAACTTCAGATAAAACTTTGAAGGCAATATCTATCCCTTCCACGGTTTCTTTCGAAAGAGGAAGAGACTTAGGTAAAGAACAGGTAGAGATAGAAGGTTGAGAAACATTCTCAATGGGAAGAGAAGAGGTTTCATTCACAGGAGGATCAACAGGGGGAGTTTCAATCATTGAAAGGTCAGCTGAAGAAATGAAGTCTGAGGCAGCTTTTTCGCGAATTGGAGATAAAGGTTTATCTTGCGAAGATGTCGCAGAAGATTTAGAAGAGATGATTAAATGGAAGGGAACAGAAGTTGGAACAGTTGTAAGGTGGCGAAATTTCTTGTTTGGTTTATTAACATCTTTATCACCCTGCGAATTACAATCCAGATATGAAACAGAGGCAACAATATTGTTATTATAAAAGGATAGTGTTTGTTACTACCTTCTCATAGCAGACTTTCTTTTATGCGCAACAACCTTATGATGCGACTTGGGAATGTTAGGGTTCTGAACTGTAAATCTAGTGTTGGAAGCGTTTTTGCTGAAATAGCAAGAGTATGGGAATCACATAAACAAATCAAATAAGGCAATAAACAAGTTCAATTTCAGCAAAACTCATAAAGAAGAAAAAAGAAAACTAACCTTGATGAATTCATGGAAGATAATAGCAGGGAGATCGTTTCGAAGAAAATTATGAACTATGAAGATTTGCAGAAGAAATAGTATGAAGATGAAGAAGAAATTAAAAAGATTGAAGAAGAAAGAAGAAAAGTTGCAATAATGGAATTTGCAGAAGAACGATGAAGTTGCAGAGAAGATAAAAAGAAAGAAGAAGAGAGTAAAAAGGAATATATATAGAGGGAATTTATCCTCGAGAGAATAAAAACGATTAATACGGAAAGATATAAGCGGTTAAAAAGTAACGGTTACAAAAGACGTGTCGAGAAATAAATGGAAGAAAGAATACGTGTGATAAATGCAGAATATGAAAAGATAAGCAGCTGCGGCATTTCTCACATCATTCTCTACTTTGTAGAGAAGATATGAGAAGAGGCAAGATGTAGGATCAGAATCTCGCAACGACAACGTTTTAGCGAAATTATCAGTGACACATCACAACAGCGTCGCAGAACAATTTCAGGAATGATAAAATAAATGACGTCAGCAAAGATCACGAGAAAGATATGATAGTTCTGTGAAAATTAGAGAGTTTGCGAAATTAACATTTGTAAGGTTGCGAGAATGTCGCAAACCATACCCGAAAATAAAGGACATATTAGCTGTCATCCACTATGTATTTCTTTATAAATAGTCGTTCGAGTTGTAAAGAAAGGAGATATCTTTTTTGAGTAAGAAACAAGTAAATAGGAAAGAGAAAGATCAAAGCAGAGATCATTCTTGACTTCTTTATCTTTTCTTGTAAGAACATTCAAAGATTTATCAATAAAATTAAGAGTTTAAACCTAAAAATGAGTTGATCAACAATGAAATCATGTGAGGGGTGTAGTGTAGGATTTCCTGCAACTACATATTTTATTTGTTCTTCTTTACGTTTTTGGGTTTTTGTCTTTTCCTTACAGAATTTGGAATTTGGAGCGAAAGAATATTTTGCCAAAGCTTTTGGTGAATACTTAAAGACTTGAAGTAAAAGGCAAAGTAAAAAGAGCGAAAGAAGAAGATTTTTTTTTTTTTTTATAAAAAAAAAGAGAGAGACATTTTTATTTTTTTAGGTTTTCCTTTCCTTTTGCGCTTTATTTTTGGACTTTGGACTTTAAACTTTGGGACATTATTTTTAAACCCTACGGAAGGGTAGTTTAAATATAAACTGTCTGCAGAGAAGGACGACGATTACGATATCGTCTCGGCCCCTCGGGTTCGTACACTGACATCGGAGTCGGTGGCCCGAGTCGACTACAACGGTTCATCCCCAGTCTGGAATAGGAGGTAAGAATTCTAAACACCCGTGAATCCCCTGTCAGCGGGTTTACTGGATGATTTTGTATGCATATATGTTGAGGACTTGAAAACGGCTGTTTTAATTTCTTAGTAAAGGGCAAGGACTGTCCATACAAGATAAGGGTTCGGATTTCATCACCGTTCTCTTCTTGTCCGCTTTAGGAAAACGATACCAAACGCGAACCTAAGCTTAAAATTACTGACTAGAACGAGATCGATAGGGTAACGAGCTTAATAGGAAAGTCATTCGAAAAATATTGGTTACTCTTTTAAGCATACTTCGAAGTTCATGATGGTTTCTGTGAGTTGAATGCATGACTGCGCCGCCTTGTAATGCCGGTGAGCCCTTGGGTATCAAAGCTCCACTGATCTTCCCTCGCCTCTATTCAACTTACTTTGACTCGGATTGATTCCATAGGGGTTTGCTTAAATTGTAACGAATTCCCTTTCGAAGGGATTAGAAGCTGGTCTAGAAACAATCTAAGTGGAGCCATCATGCTTTTTGTTTGCTAGAAATCAGTAGGTTTGTTGTGGTGAAGTCAGCCTTGTTTGTGTTTGCATAGAACTTCCCTTCCTTTTAGGATTTTTCTTTTTCTTTTGTTTTTCTAGTGTATGCCCGAGGTCATTAGAGAACGGGCTTGGAAAAGAAACACTCTAGGTCGTTTGATTAGTGATAAACCTAGTAGTTCTTCTTGTGAAGGCGGGGAGCTCGAAGACTCTTCTTTTGAGAACCCCGTTTTTGGAAACTTCAGTTTTGAGAATCTGTCTCTTTGTGAGGAAAGTACCCCTAGTACTTCAGTTGTGCCAGCGATGGCAACTTTGAAAGATTACATGTTACCAACTAGGACCAACCGAGCTTCGTGCATCAAATTGCCAGCCAATACGGCTAATTTCGAGATAAAACCTAGTATTCTTCATATGATCCCTATATTCTTAGGAAAAGATGATGAGAACCCTTATTTTCATATTAGGGACTTTGAGGAAATTTGTGGGACAGTTAGAATAAAAGATCTTACTGATGAACTTTTGAAACTTAAGATGTTCCCCTTGTCCTTTAAAGATAAAGCCAATACCTGGATAAACAACCTACCATCTGAATCCATTGAAACATGGCAGGAACTTATTGCTGCTTTCTATATGAAATTCTACCCTAAGCATAAAACTGCAGCTTTTAGGCAGAAAATTAGTGCTAGTGTGCAACAAGAGGGAGAGTCTTTTTATAGGTTTATAGAGAGATTCAATGATCTCTTATCCCAGTGTCGTCACCATGGATTTCATAAGATGAAACTTGTAGAAATTATTTATGAGGGTTTAGACTATTCGACCAAAGCCATGGTCGAGTCTATGTGTGCTGGTGAGTTCACTAGTAAAAATGCTGATGATGCTTTTACCTTCTTAGGAGCTGTCACTGAAAAATACCAACAGCGGGAGTCTTGTGTTGAACCCCCTAAAAGACTCTTGGTTAATAGAAGTAGCACCAATATGGTAGATATGAGTTTTGCGTCAGGTGCTAAGTTTGCTGCTTTGTCTAGAAGGTTAGAAGCTTTGGAAATGGGACAGTCTAAAAATAGGTCCCTCGTTGAACCTTATAGAGCCTCTCAAGTCTCTAGTTGTGGAATAGAGCCCGATAACTCATTTTGGGAAGGTCAGGTTAGTGAAGAGCAAGCTCGTGCTGTCTATAACAATGCTAGGATTGAGAACCGTCAGAAGTTTGACCCATACTCAAAGACCTACAACCCTGGTTGGAGAAACCATCCTAATTTTTCTTGGTTTAAGGGCCAGAATCAAGGTCAGTCTAGTAATTCTCAGTCTTCCCCAGGTTTTGGTTATACTCAGAACCCTTCAGGTCAAACCCAGTTTCAGAACACTTCTGAGAAAAAGATCTCTACCTTAGAAGAAGTTCTTACTATGTTAGTAAAGAACCATGATATGTTATCAGCTAACCACCTTAGCTTTCAACAAGAAACCAGGCAGAACCATAAGGATAATTCCCATACTCTTGCTAAATTAGAACTTCAAGTCGGCCAAATAGCTAAGTATTTAAGTGAGAGAGAAGAAAGTAAGTTTCCTAGTTAAACTCAAGCCATCAAATATCTTTAGTTGGTGAGGAATCATCAAACCATGTGAACTCGATAAAAAACCTTAGGAGCGGTAAAACAGTAGACAATAAGGTAGCCATGCCTAGTGAACATACTGTAGTTCCACCTTCTACTTCCCAAGAGGAACCCGTAACTGAAGAAACTGAAACAATCCCTAAGGAGTCCCAAGAAATTCCTGATAGGACTACCTTTGTGCCTAGAGCCCCATATCTGCAGTTGTTAGCCACAACAAAGAAGGAGTCGACAATCAACGAGATAATGGAAACATTTAAACAGGTGAACATCAATATTCCGTTGTTAGAAGCAATTAGGCAGATGCCTGCTTATGCCAAGTTCCTTAAAGATCTTTGTACACGAAAGCATAAGCTTAATGTCCAAAAGAAAGCCTTTTTAGCTGGTCAAGTAAGTTCCATTCTTCTGAACCAAACCCCCCCCCCCCCCTAATTATAAGGACCCTGGATGCCCCACCATATCTTGTGCAATTGGTAATCACATGGTCGATAAAGCTTTACTTGACTTAGGAGCTAGTGTTAACTTACTCCTGTATCATGTATACACCCATCTAGGTCTTGCTAAGTTGAAACCGACGAAAATGACACTACAATTAGTTGATAGGTCTGTCAAAGTCCCTCGTGGTGTCATAGAGGATGTTCTGATTGAGGTTGATAAGTTTATTTATCCAGTGGATTTTGTTTTTTTAGACACCCAGCCAGTTCAGGACCCAAGTGCTCAAATCTCAGTGATTTTAGGTCGCCCATTTTTAGCCACAGCTAACGCTGTCATCAACTGTAGGACCGGACTTATGAACATATCCTTTGGTAATATGACCACTGAACTAAATGTCTTTAATGTTACTAGACAACCTTATGAGAATGATGAATTATAAGAAGTGAATATGATTAGCACTTTAGTTCAGGATAATTGGCATGATACTCTATTGGCAGATTCTTTAGATGAATTTGAGGAAACCATTCTCTTAGACCAGATGTGTGATCAATCTTTAGAAGAAGCCCTTGAGTATTTTAAAGACTCTACGGACCCTGAAATTCAGGCAATAGTGTTGGGTCTTTCTGAGAGTAATGATAACCCTAAGTTTGGGGGTGGAGAATTGGAAGAATCTCTTGAGTATTTTAAGGACTCTGAAGATCCGGAAATTCAAGCAATAGTTAGAGATTTGTCTGTGAGTAGTGAAAACCCTAAGTTTGGGGGTAGTGATGGTTCTTGTGATTGTCACGTATCCCTAATTAGAGTCCCTAACTTGGGACTCTAGCTTTGTGCATCTGAGATATCACTTGAGTCTATTCAGACTCCGCAATCCGATCTACCTGATACTGTCCAGGAGGTAACTCAGGTATTAGAGACCCGTTTTTCGGATGAATCTATTTATCAAGATACACATAAGAAGCTCAATTATGCTACCCAGATAAACCCAGTTGCCTTGACAAAAACCTTAGACGAGGATGTGCTCCTTCTTTTCATTTTTCTGAACCAGTGCAGTTGTCTCATATTTGTGTTAGCTCTATTTGGTCTTGCGGACCCACAATTGTTTCGACTATTGGTATACGACTTTGGAAGGTGACACTCCTTTTTGAGTTATTTGATTTCTATCTAGAGACTTTAAAATTAGCATTTACTGGGAGGCACCCGCGCTCATGCGACACGGTAATATCCTTCCTTGTTTCTTTTCCTCAAGTGGTAACAGTTTCTCCTTGTTCGTGCTTTTAATTTCATCTTTAGAACATTGAGGACAATGTTAGATTTCACTAACCAATCTAAGTGGATGGAGGCATTTTGGTTGTAGGAGTTGACGAACCAATCTGATTAGATGGAAACATCTAGAAGAGTCTAATCATAAAAGCACATAGTTCAGGTGTTAGAAAAAAAGAAAACATGGTAGTTTCGCCATATCCTCGTGATGAAAACATCGAAAGAATCCCGATCACTTCTTTTTTTTCTTTTTACCATCGCTAGGGTGAAATAGAGTGACTGAGATAAATAAAAAAAAAATTGAGACCAGACCAACCGGAATAAATACAATAAAGTCGACCACTGGTACCCTTGTATATGCCAGCTGAGTTGACCTAGAGTTAGGATTATCAAGCACTGGTTCCCTTGTATATGCCAGTGTGTTGATATTAGTCCAGACCAGTATCTCAGTCCATTAGGATAGGTTTACCTTAGTCAACATCATCCACGTTTTTCTCTACATCCATCTTCTTAATCTATTCATGTGATTGGTTGACTCCGGTTTATGATGTCCAGAAACTATCTGAGTAGAGCTCTGTCACTTTATATGAATTTTAGTATGCTTGAGTGCAAACTCGTGTACATCAATTGGAATTTTGCATCAGGGTACTTCCTCCTGTAGTCAATAAGTATGCCAACCAAGGAGATTCTTTAGTGCCTTCCAAGGTTCTGTGTAGATAACTAGGGTTTGGAGTAATGGTTTTGTGGGTACACCTCTGGTAAACCCTCCCGAGATTAACTCGGTTTTATTTTTTATTAGTTTTGCTCGAGGACTGGCAAATAATAAGTTTGGGGGTATTTGATAGACGCATTTATGTGTCTAATTTGTCCTCAATGTTCTGTATTGTTAGTACCCGATTTCTTACTTATTATGGTGTTTTATGTGTTTATAGGTATTTTTGGGAAATAATCATTTTTGGAAAATTTGGCTCGAAAATTTGCTCGGGCACCCCCGGAAAGTACTAAAGGCACCTTCAGATTGGATAAGGGCACCCCCAGGCGCCTCAGATGTTAAAGGCGCCCATATTTTGGATCAGGGCACTTCATCTTCTTCATTTTGAATCTCTATTTTTGGCGGGAAAATATTACAGCACACGACCAGATTTAGGGTTCGATTTTTGGACATCTTATAAAGAGATTCAATGGCTGATATTTGCTGGGATGACGTGACTAGTCTTAACAGGCTTGGTATGGTTGATTTCGTGGATAAATTTGGCTAGATTCTCGGTGAGAAGCAAATAGAGGAGCATGTGCACCGGAGGAGATATTCACAAGATTTCGCGAGAAGCAGAGGAGTTTGCACGTGTTTTGAAGGCCCTAACAACTATTTGGAGTACGAAGGAGTTAAATATGGCAATTTGGAAGCTTCAGAACGCGTGTAGAGATCAAAAATCTGAATTATTTCCTAAACTGGCCGTGAAGAATAATGCCGAGTAATGAAGAATTATATGAAGTTATTACGTGAGATTTTGTTGTTGCTGGGTTATAAATAGGTGATGGGATATCAGTGAGGGGGGCGGAGAGTTTGTGAGAGTTTCAGAGCATCAGAGAGTCGAGAAAATCAAGTTGCAGAAACTCCATTGATGCTGCTGCACGAAGAACACGAAGAGCATTAGACTGAAGAAGACAGTCGTTGTGCTACAGTAACAACGACACTTTGATTTTATCGTTCTCTATAACAGTTCGGTTTGTAACAAATATAACTGTTACAAACCCGGTTTTTATTATATTTCTCCAATTTTCATCATTTGTAAACACATTGAGCAATGAAATCAACTTTTGAGCGTGTTTCCAACATCATGATGAGCTAAACCCAATCCTTGGGGCTATGGAGGAAGTCGTTGATTCGGTAAAAGTGATTTACTTCTATTTTTAATTAATTACAACAACTCTATTATGATTTTTGCATTGAACTAAAAATTGTTTATATGATTTTGATTAGTTAGGTGTATTTTCTCTTGATAGAATATGCTTGCTTTAGGGTTTTGATATTCTATGCTTGGATTAACATCTATTCTTTTGAAAATCTACATGTCTATGCAATACTATTAGAATCAATTTGAATGTTGAGTTGCGTAATTATTATTTTATTAAATCACTAATATCGACCAATGGTGGAATCCTAGCCCCAGTCTCTCCATAATTTTTACAACACTTTTTAATTGAGTTTGTTATTTTTTCTTTAAAAATTAAGTCTAAGAATCTGCTTTCACAAGTATCAACGAACCTATTACTATAACATCATTGAAAATACCATCAATGAACTACAAAACCAGTATTTGAACTGATATTTACAGGGATGTGATGATTACACTACTACAGGTTTATGTGAATCAGAAATAAACACGAAATGCAGACCCGAATGAGATGCAACAATGAGAGGACAGATATATTACTGGCGATGGAAACTTTTAAACTAGTAGTCTAACTAAAAGAACTAGATAACTACACTACTTATACATCTGCTTTCCTACGGATACTGATTACAGATTCTCCTAAGCAAAATCTAAATTATGCTATCGCAGTACAACAGAAGAACTTTCACAAAGAAGCAACAGCTTCTCAACAACTAACATTACTCAGGAATTAGCTAGCACAATGGATTATAACAAATATGAGATGCAGGGATGCTTTAATATAATACATATGTGATGAAAATTCTAACTGGTAGTTCACTAACAAACTAGATGACTCTTTCCACAGATGCTTAACCTCAGTTCACTAACTAACAACCCTAATTTGACCACGTCAGTAGCTTGTGTCCACCACACCCTCCTTATTGCTGTCAATTTCTGCTGCAGTTGTTGGAGTTCGCAAGGGGCAACAAATTCAGACCATTAGCTTGTTATCCTGTCACTTTTGAAGAGAAATCAGCCGACCTAATCTTGCACTCCAAAGTCTAGGGCTAGGTTGAATTGAGTATAGAGATAAGCATAGAAAATAAGCAAGTGGTCTGACAAGGGAAAGATGGTGATATAGGTATGGGTGATGAGTTGATGATCTGAGAGAGGATGAGACGACGGACTGATTTGATATGCCGGCAGACTGATGGGAGACAAAAAAAAGACAGGTTCGACTGAATTGGGAGAAGAAGTTTGTTTCGTGAAGGAAAATGGGATTTGGGAAAGATAATTGATTCTGTGTAAAGCATGAATACCTTGCCGTGGTATACAAGAGTGGCTTTTGGTCTTAGTTTGCTCTCCATGCAATTTGAATTCTGAATTTCGGCCCATTGATTTCTTCTTCTTGCACTTCTTGTTCACTACTGGTTCCATTCACTTCATAAATCTGCTCGCACCCCAACTGCCTTCTCCATTGTATGTATCTCCTTAAAACCGACTTGACATCTAGTTCGACAAGGCACAACATCTCCACTTTGTGCATTTCCCATGTTCAGGGCATTCTTTACATTCCCCTATTATTACAAAACAAAAATCAGGACAATTGCCACACATTTTACTTGCAACGATCAAGAACTATAAAATACATAATTTGGCATAAATACAAGCAATTAGTGCAACAAAATTCCATAAACACCTACAAAATGATAAGAATGTATGCAATATTAGGTGCCCGTCAAAAAACAATATCAAAAGATTGTTATCTGAAATAACATCTTGGAGATTGAAGTAGAAACTATATAGGATATGTACATGCACGACATGCAACCACATAGAGTCGTAGATAGTTCTTCTGATTATTTACTTTAGGAAGAGACTAACTATTTTTTTATTTCTTTTTGTTGGTAAATACAATATGAGTTATATTGTATATGAGTCACAGGTCACAACAATATCAAACTAGCTTTTAATGTCATGATAAAGTAATGCAAAACCTTATACATGACAAAGACAACAAAGAATATAATATGGAGGTTTACTCAGTGACGGGTTGCCGCTATCTTGACTAGTTCAATTGGTAACCTTCTTACACCCATTCTGATACATAGTTAATGGACTTGTGACCTTATATCCGACCGATATAAACTGACTTTTTATAGAAACGTTTTTGCTCAGACTATGTCATCATCTTCACTGAAGGGTCAGAAGTTTTACTTCAAAAAGACAAATAAAACCGATGAAAGAGGGAACCTCTATGCCCTATCTCTGAATAAAATAAGCGTAAATCTGAATGCAAAGTAATCACACTTAAATCTTTAAATGTAATTTGTGGCTGAGTTTTAAACTCACCAAAAAAATAAGACTAGCAAATCCCAGCTTTTAAAAACCAGTTAAATAACCAATAACTCATGGATAAGATTATATTCTTGTATCCAACTTCGAAATGAATTCTCTTGATCTTTTCACCCGTGTTTCTGTTCCTAGCTAGGAAGCAGCAGAAAATATACAACGCTAAAGAATCTCAATGCATATATTATATATACGGTCAACCATAGAAGCTCCCTGTTTATACCAGACATCTACAAAAAAAAAAAGGAAATCTTGAGCAACATTTTAGCTCTAAAGTTGTTTATATATGGTTCGCTATATCATTTTCATGTATAATATTACTCTGAGAAGTAACAATAAAAATAACGGCAGAAGCGATCTTCATACTTTGTCGATAAAAAATAATTATTCCATAAAAAAAACGTAATGATGTAATTTTGATAGTGGTAAGAAAAGTTCGTTGCTCAGACTTGTAAAGATTCAATTTTTAAACCTAATTTTTAATAAAAAAAATTAAATTGAAAGTGATAAAAACAAGATTAAAAGCAACCAAGACTCCAGATCCCACCACTACTTATGATTGAATTGATTTGTCAGGATTTCTAAATCTTGAAGTTCTTTTTTTTAATCTCAACTCACTAATAATCAGATGGATTTTCAAATTTTACATGTAAACATTAAGCATAGGTTATCAAATGACTTAACAAAGCATAACCTTTCAAACTAAATAACAAGTAATAAAAAAATCATGTGTTCGAATTAAAACTCTATAAAAAACAATGATTAAGTGAATCAAAAATAAAACTAGAGTAAATAGAATAATTAAAAAAAAAGATATTACCCATCAATCATGTGTAAGTAGCTTCCTCAAATTCTTTGGTTAAGTGAGAATTAGCTCATCATGGTGTAAACTCTCTCAAAGTATTGATTCATGCTCAAAAAATTGTTTACAAGATGAAAAAAAAAAAAAAAAAAAA
>NC_039366.1:55817169-55873369 GCF_003573695.1 Papaver somniferum
AAAAAAAAAAGGAGAAAACAACGAGTTTGCAACGATGTTTAAGCGTTGGAGAAATCTCTGTTACAAAATAAAGATAAACATTGCAAAAGTAGTGTTACAGGATTTCTCAAATAAACGACTGTCTTTGATAATGTTATGTTGTTCGTGTTCTTCTTCAGTAGAAGCAGCAGAAAATCACCGCACCTCTCAGTTCTTCACAATGTATTGCTCCAAAACTCTTTGTCACCCCTCAATTCACCTCCAACACCCTTTATATAGTCAATAACACCGAGAATACTCCACCATAACTCCAAATATCCTCAATTAATTACGTTATTCTCTTCTGCTAGTCACGGGAATAATTTTTCTATTTTAACTTCTTCACGCGTTATTCTGCATCCAGAACACTCCAGCATGTCAAATACATTCCTCAAATGAAGTCAATCATGTTGTCATCTCACGCAATACGCAGAAAAACTCGAGAAGAAGTAAGCAAATTTTGTCAATATTTATCGTGAATATTGCATTCCTTTGTTTTCTCTCAACCCATGTAACCAACCCTGTTTCTTCGAATCTGAAGGACTTACCGTCACGGTTTAATCCTAACAGGGTGGTATCAACTCATTGAGCGAATTAATCTCCTCAAAATTCTTCCAATTCTGAACTAGAAAAATACGCAGTTGAAATATTTGAACTTGATTAATTGTTTCAGCTGAAGAAGAAATGTGTGCCCTTAGCATTTTTTTCTTGGGGTGGGGGTGCCCTGAGTAATTTTGGGGTACCCTGAGTAATATTTTGGGTGCCTTTATTAATTTTTCACGGGCGGTGGAGGGGGGTGGGGGGTGCAAATACCATTTTTCGAGCCAATTTTTTTACGCAAGTTTATTTCTCCAAAAATATCTACAAAGATATAAAACAACATAATAAGTACATAATGAGCACTAACAAAATAGATAATTTAGACCAAATCAGACATAAAAATGTATCTATCACGTATCAATTGTACATAAAAGTATGGGCACCAATTTTTCAATTCCATCAACTATAAACGGAAAAGATATCTAATACTGAAAGTGTAATTTTCGTACTTTCTAATCAGAGGGTTGGTGGTATAACTCCTCTTACACTTCAACTCTTCAATGTCGAACATTTAAAAGTTATAAAAGAGTAAAAGCGCATATCTATATGTGCATACTTGCAAGTTATATTAGAGCAAAGCGCATCTATGCATATTGCACGACACGAACAACGAGGGCTTATATATATATGTGTGTGCACTTGATTGTTTTACTGGGTCAGGATCATTGTAGAAGAGTACGCCATCCCCCCTATGACGAACAACATTCCAGATCGACCAGTCCAACAACTTGTGCATATCTAGGAGAGCCAATAAATAGAGTCCCCTGAGTACATATGGTTTGAAGATTCTGTTATATGGACTATTTCCCAAACTTATCTATAAATGACCATTTCATTTCCACATACACATCGACTAGAATCTACCTCGCTTCCCATCCTCTAATGTCAAAGGTGATGATTAGCAGGTCGAAGTGTGACAACTCCATAAATTTGAAACAATTTTCTGGCAAAATAAGTTAACGTGACAAATTAATGTTTGTCGCTGCTTGTGATGGGTCCACATTTTCCTCTTGCATCCATGACATGATTCTCAGTCACGTAGGTTCTTTCTGGTGCTAATTGAACGACATGTCCAAGAAAAAGAGAAATCACTCGCTAAAGAAGCTTTCCCAACGAGTACCATGGTGAAGTGGCTCAAGAGGAAGCATAATAATAGGTATCTATACTTGATTAGGTGCTTAGAAGCCAACTACAAGTGCGAACTCTAATCACAAGCAAGAGAGAGAAAGACCCGGCGGATACACACCCGCATCATAGTAAGGAAGATGATTCGTTGGACAACCCCTCACATAGCGTTCTAGTGCGTTGTAGATTCTTATCTAAGACTTATATTTTGATGGTGTCATTTGAATCGCTAGAAACATGTGAAGTGTGTGACTAAACCAATAATGAAAGTTTTGTAGGGGACTGGAGCAGGCTGGCTCCCTATGCTGAAGATCGTGTAAATAGTTTACCCAGGATGCGTATCCCTTTGTATTTTCAGATACTATTGTAGTTCTCCGTTGTCTAGCCATTGTTGAACTACATTCCATGAATGGTGACACTTTCTTGTCTTGTTCCATCGGGTACTTATGTAAGGCGCAATGTATATCCGCTAAAGATTTGGAAGAAAAAAATTGATTGAGGTTTTCATCAGGGGTTTGGAGCGCCTGAGGCGCATTTATTGGACTTATTGCGTTATATTTTTTTTCCTTTGATCGAGGTTTTAATCGTACTATATTTTCCTTGTCAAAGTTTTAACGAGACAAAACATGTATGTCCAATACTATTTTTTAAATCTTTACATGAGTCATACATTTTTAGGTTATCAGAGAAGTGTTATAAACCAACGTTTATTATTAAAATACCATTGTGTTTAACATCAGGGTTTTTCAGTTCGTAACAAATATATTCGGTGTATAACCTATAAATAAGAGTTAAACCTCAGTAATTCGACAGATATCAAATGAACAAATTCCACAATAATTTTGAATAAAATAAATAAAACCCATTTCTTCATATCTCATTTTTATACATAAAAAAACCCTTCTCACCCTTTGTACTTTATATCTCTTTCTATATATATACAATAATTCGAAGGTTCAACATCATTAATTGGTGGTTATAATTTGACTCTACTCTAAGCAGGTCCAGGCTCAGGGTCAGAACCATAATGGCAGAATCCTATTATTGCGAGGCAAATTTATTTTTGGGTGAATAAAAGGTAAATTGGACAAAAATGAGTTTTGAAGCATGAAAATTTTGAACTTATAAGACTTGGGAGTCAGCCCGTGCCATGGGTTGGCTCTGGCTCTGAGTACAGTTATGACAACCCTATCCGTTTACATACGTTTTATACAACCAGGTTTAGGCTTAGTTTGGTAATGTTGAGGCTTTTGTAAAAGCGCTTTTCTGTCGCGCTATGTTGTGTTGAAAAATCACTTAAGTGTTTGGTAAACTAAATAGTAAAAGCTAAAACTGATTAAAAAAATAGTCAAATTGTGTTTGGTAAAATATAGGTTCACTTATTGTCGTTGTAACAAATGACAAAAACATACATAATCTTTTAACATAGTTTTATTCAATTTTATAGGATGTAAACATATTAGATATTTATATATATTTTGAATAAGTATTTTCTTTTATTATTGATATAATTTGGGATAAAAAAAATCACACTAAAATCATATATGTATTTAATATTGGTTCTTATTTATTTAGTTATTTTAATTGAAATGGTATATAAAATTGTGAAATTTATTAAATGAGAACCCGGTCAATTAGTTTAATTATGGTAATACTTAAGATTCAGATTTTTAGGATTTCACTTGAATGCCTAAAAAACGGGATAATTCATATATTTGTCAACTGCCTTTGGATGTGGTTTATCTTCTCCAATAATGTTTCCACATCCCATCGTGAAGTTATTTTCATTAGCAACTCCATCGCATCTAACTGTTGGCTTTTCTTTCTTATCGTGCATGATAATTGCAAACGAGAACATATAGTCGTTGATGTTGTTAGTGCAAGTTTTTGTTAGTGCTTGAAGTAGTAATCACACGCGGTTGTGTTTGGCATACTGGTAGGATTGTGTTTTGTTGGTACTCAGGGCCGGTCCTGAGTTGTTTTTGTCCTGAAACGTACAATTTTTTTGTTGCCCCCATAATTATATCAATGATCATTTTTTTCTATAATGATCGAACAATAACAATAGTGAACTATCAAGAGAATGAACATATACAAGCATACAAAAGAAAAACAGAGATTGAAGATGAGATTTAGAAAAACTTTACAACTTCACTCCTAGATCCTAATAGCTCTGATTGTTTTCTTTTCTTTTGTGATCCCGCCAGTAATGATTATCCGATGGAATGGATAAAAAAAACTTCCATTTTAACATTTATTATTCATATTATGTCCGATATACAATTCAATCATGAATAAGCTCCTAAAATATTTTTATTTTTAACAAAATCCCAAACAGCAGAACAACTATTTTGTGGCCCCTGGACCTTGTTGCCCTGAAATGGGGCTTTCCCTGCTTCCCTTATTGGCCCGGCCCTGTGGTACTGGAAGTAGTTTCGGGATTTTTCACTCTCCCCAAATCCATTCTTATTATTAGATCTCTGGTAGGATTGTGTAACTTGTACTGGTAGGTGTCTTTGGGTGCACTATTAGTGTATCAGGACCAATTGTAATTGCGATCACGGATTATGAAGAAAGGGAAAAGCAATTTCGAAAGACAATGGTGGAAGCATTTAAGATGCAGGGGGATTTTCATAAAGTTGGTGCTAGGGTAGTTACTACGGTACTCTTAGATATACTCTTAGATGATAATTATGAGCAGTTTTGTAATTGTCATTTGATTTCTGAATACTTGCAGCATTTGTCTCGCTATAAGGAATCTCATTGTTCACTGTGTAACTTATGCTTTTGGTATGTCCCTAATTTTTAATTAGGCTAATGATGATTTAAATATAATTGTTCCTATAAAGAAAAAAGATGATTACATTATTGTGCACGATAATTGCAAACCAAAATACAAATTGAGATTTTTGTGAGACGCAACCGATTATTTGACATGAAAATGGTGATTATCACTGATGATTACTCATTGAAAACTAGAGTTTTCAC
The DNA here is from genome assembly GCF_003573695.1 of Papaver somniferum. Lineage (NCBI taxonomy): Eukaryota > Viridiplantae > Streptophyta > Magnoliopsida > Ranunculales > Papaveraceae > Papaver > Papaver somniferum. The sequence goes on from NC_039366.1 coordinate 55,821,901, forward strand.
AAATAAATTTTTGCATGGCGTTATTACAGGTGAAAAATTGGAATTTCACCAAAAGGCCGTGAAAACTCTTATTTTCACAAATCGTGAAAATTAGAATTCTCCTAATCCAAAACATCGTGAAAACTCATATTTTCACCAGCCGCATCAGTGAAAGTTAGAATTCTCCTAATCAAGGCATGGTGATAATTGAATTTCTTTTCTCCTAAATTTTTATGATGATAATTGAATTTTTTTTCTTCCTTTTCACGTCAGCTACAAAGCATTTTAGATTTATTGGAGTTATTTTAGGGAGTTAGTTTAGGGAGCTTTTCTAGGGAGATTCGTCAAATCAACAAACAAAAAAAAAGATAACTAAAAACGGATAAAAATGAGTTATTTTGGGGAGTTAGTTTAGGTCTTTATTTTGGAGACGTATTTTTAGGGATTAAGATTGATTAATCACTATTTTTCACATTTTTTTGTTTTATTTTTTCGGTCCGCGAGTTAAAACCCCAAAGATATCACTATCCATACACAAAAACTCCAACAAAACAAATTGTTCACAAAAACCCCACTTAATATAATTGGTCCATATTACCTTCTTAGTTTAAATCACCCCAACAAAAACAAAAATCAACCCCACTTTAATTCTTATTATATTGTCACCACCAACAAGCAACGCCACCTTCTACCACCGCCACCGACCACCACCACTACTGACCAAAATTTAGATGAAACCGATTTTGGTTTCATCATAAATCCGATGAAACCGATTTTGGTTTCATCATAAAATAAGATGAAACCCTAATTGGTTTCATCAGAATTCAACTATAAGAAAAATTCAACAAGGATCTTATGTTGCGGTTGTCTTGGATACAACAACATCACAACAACACAGATCCATGCTCTATGCTACAACACATATTATCAACTGCCAGCACCACCATTGTCGACCACCGCCAACCACCACCGACTAAAACCAGCAACATCGCCAACGCCCGCCGACGACCACCACCACCACTGACCAAAAATTAGATGAAACCAATTTTGGTTTCATCATAAATACGATGAAACCGATTATGGTTTCATCATAAATAAGATAAAACCATAATTGGTTTCATCAGAATTCATCAGTAGCTGCACTTCATTTAAGTTTCATTTCTTCTCTAGTTTACAGCATCATCTGCTGTAACTCAGCTCTACTTTCATCCTCCGTCTATCCACAATAGCACCATCTACTTCATTGACCATTTCAACTTAAAATCAGATCCCTCTTTTTAACTCATCAGAGATCCTTCTAATTTGACTAAATCGTCCGTTGGTTAAGGTACATTAAACGATAGCTTCATTAGTTAATCAAACTTAAGAAACTTCTGAAACTCGTGCTTGAAAAATATAGACCTAGAGCTATTTTTCAGTCAGAGAAGAATAAAAAGAGATAAGCAGATACAAGATAACTTTGTTTGTGTTTTAAGGATATGCAAGTAACTGGCTCTATTCTAGAGTATCAATATTCGTAACACACTGCGGGTTCCATTGATGTGCACCTCAGATACTTGAAACCTATGCCAACGTACACTGAGAGTTCTAAAACATCTACCATTCATTAACTTGCGTGACCTAGAAAAAATAAGAATCCTACAGTTTCCTTATAACTAAGACAATTACGAGATCACCAATTTTATATACTCAAACAGATGGATTAAAATAAAAAAGTAGGTTATATATACCTCAGTTCTTTCGTCACGCATCATATTAATGGCAACAACCTCAATAATATTTTCTAGCTCAGCTCCTACCATCCCCTCTGCCATACTAGCGACGGCCATATAATCTACATCTTCAGCATTGTCTGTCATCCTCTTCTTATTAGATTTCCACTGCTCCAGCTGAAGTTTATAATGTGCTTGAAGTTTATAATGTGCTTGAAGTTTAGATTTCCACTGCTCCAGCTGAACCATGGCAGCAACCACCATTTCCTTGTCATCTACAGCTCCACATTCCACCACTGCGACACATAGCTTCTTAACCCATTCACAGCTCCATAACCTCCACCTGCATTATTTCAGTTCACAAGCCAATGCCATTATCTTCTTTATCCTGCATACCAACCAACACAAGGCGTCAACTGGTTTAAATACTACCAGCAATCCATGGCTTAACCTGCAATTCCAGTCCTTGCGCTAGAGCTAACACCACCAGACAACTGCACCTACATCTCTGCCATCAGACCACAGTAACAACAACAGCATCAACATTACATCTTCTTAAACACCAGTTCTCAACACAACTTGCACTTCTTATTCAATTCCTTCTCTTCACTTCCATGACCACCTCACTGAACTGTAGTACCACCAATAAACACTTCCACTGCTTTGTCAAAATCCATCGTCACCTGCAATTTCAATAGCAGCTGAGGCATCAATTCAGTCAACACACAGCACCAAAAACTCCATTCATCTTCTTCTCATTCTTTTCTCATCTGAATATGCCCAGCAACAACATCTTGCGACTCAAGAACCCATCTCAAATCGAATCGTAGTTTGCCAAGTTCATTAATGCATCATTTCGATCATCTACAGTTTCATTTCCGCTTAACTGATTTCATTATCACCAGCAGCCACAGCAGCTCATCTTCGATTTCTTCTCATCTCTGTTTCATAATTCCACCACCATCATTCTTCAGATCCATCCTCAACACCAGCGGCCTCATTCATTTCTCGAATTGACAGAAAATCCCTAATTTTTTCTTCAAGAGCACCAACACAAACCCTCAATTTCTCCAGATCCCCATTTCAGTTCATCCAAAACTCCACAACTGAATTCAACAGAAGCTAGCAGAACCCATCTTCACATCTTCTCAATCTAACTCAACTCTGAGTTTCAATTTATGAATCAACCCCAGGCGAGATGCAGATCCAATTTCTTGCAATCTCAGATTCAACCGGTCTTGAATCTTACCAAAGTCCATCATCTCTATCTTACCCTTTTCTCATCTCCCAATTCTCGATCTATTTCTCGATCAGCAGCAACGATATTTACTCTCAATTTCAGGTGATAAAACAGCGACAACTGCTGCTTCTTATTTTCTCAGTTTTAGGGAAATGAATAAGAGAAAACGTCTCTCGAATTCTTCATCTCTCAAATCAGCGCCGTTCTTTTGGTGCAGTTCCATTGTTGCTGATGGTGATGATGGTGGTGGGAGAAGGAGACAGAAGAAAGAAGAAATCAGAGAAGAAGAAGAAAAGGTCGAAGGGTATGTTTGGCTTTTTTAAAAGTAACAAAAACTAAATTTACACATTATTATTTGGCTTGGGGTTTTTGTCCCAGTTTTATTTGAAACGGTTTTTATTTGGTAGAAATAATATGACCGGTTTTTTCTTATCACTAATTTGTTCACCTAGGGGTTTTGTCACTAGTTCTGTTATTTTTTTAGTGAAATTAATTTAGGTTAAAGGTTATATTAAAAATAATTATGGGTTCATTATATATGGAATCTTAATGAAGGGTTTTTGGTATATAAAAAATAATAATTGGGCTACAAATAATTTTCCCCTTTATATAATATAGCATGGATATAAAAAAAAGTCATGCATTAAAATAACGTGGGACCAAAGCTTATGCTTTTAGAGCTTTTAAAAGCTCCTTTAACCCGGTTTTAAAAAGTTGGGAAATTTTGGAAATGCTTTGGATTAAAAGCACTTTGAAAATATTTTACTAAACACTAATATTAAAAATAATTACTATGTATAATTTTTGAAAGTGCTTTTAGAAAAATAAAAGCATTACCAAACCATATAAAAGTGCTTTTTACAAAATAATTACTAATATTAAAGTGCTTTTTGGAAGTACTATATATATAAAAGCTTTGAAAGTGCATTACCAAAAATACCACAAAAAGTAATTTTGTTTGTTTCGTCTCTTTGTTACAATGCTGCACCAACAATGGATAGTCCGAGGAACTCTTTTACTGCGAATGGCTGCTTACTTTGTAAGAAGAATGCAGAAACAAACCATCATCTATTTTTGCATTGTGAAATAACAAGAGAAATCTGGAACTATTTTTTGGGAGGTTATAATTTGCGATGGGTGTTTCAGAACAATGTAAGAGATACTATATGGGAGTGGAGAAGAAAAAAAGGTAGAAATCTGAATTTGAATAGCAAAATATATGGGATATAATTCCCTTTGCAATTTGGTGGGAAGTATGGCTAGAGAGAAATAAAAAGGTTTTCAATGGAAAGTACAGTTCAATGGAGAATACGAAGGCCAGTGTGAAGTCTTTCATTTACAATTGGTGTGTGGGTACAAACATCTTTGAAGGCATTACCCTGAACATGGTTTTGCATAACTGGGAGGCTGTAGTTATTAAGCAGCTTTTGGGTCCGGCTTGTTTTTTTTGTTTTTTTTCTTTCTTGGCAGTAGCAGCTGTGCTGCTTAAGCTGTTTTTGTATTTTCTTTAACCATTTCCATTACTTCCTTAGAGCAGTTCCTATGGAATCAAAAAACTTGAAGTTTGTTGATTTTGATCCCACTATGGACTCAACAAACATGAAAAATGGATGTACAAACCAACAAATTTGTCGATTTGTTGAGTGAGATTGAACATGTAGCGCGCGCGTGATGGAAGGTCGGGCGAGCTAGAGACCAACGCTGGCGCTTGTCTTTCCATCGCCCGTTGTTAGTTGAAACACCAGCGGTTTTCGTAAACCCTCCGTGTTTTTCGTGAAAGCGCTAACGGCTGAATCTGGACGGCTGAAAACTCTTGTGATCTAACGGCTATAATTTTTGAGTTCTATAAATACTCCTCATTTCAACTATAAATTCACATTCACACATTTGGTCTTCTTTACTCTTCTCTGAGCTTAAAAAAATTCTTCAACTTCAACAAATTTTTCAATTCTTGAACATGTCTCGGCCCTTGTTAGTTCGGCGCGCTCCGTATACTAAAGAAAAAGATGAATCTATTTGCAGAAACTATGTTTTTTTATTTACTCAACTTGCTTCAGCAAACTATCCATTGGTGAATTTCTGGACGGTTATTCACGACGACATCTGCAGTGACACCCGTAATCTGAGTCGTCGTGCTATATGCGCCATAAAAAATCATTTTCGTACAATTAAGAATGAAGTAAATGAGTTTGTAGCTTTAACCATACAATCCAATCGATATAGACTAAGAGGTGAAACTGATGCTGAGATGATAACAAGATCTTTGGTTGAATGGCGAAGATGGAAAAATGTGGTTTTTCCTTTAGAAAAATGTTTCGAAATCCTTAAGGTGTTCAACAGTTTCAACCCCTTCTTTGTAGTTGTTGTTCCACCTACTACTTCTCATTAGTGAAGCTAATATAGTCCGCCGTAATTCAATGAAGCTAATGCAAAACGCTTAATTTTAAACATATGTAATTTCATTTAATTCAGATCGTCGTACTTTTAAAACTAAAATTATAAATTTAGCAGAATTAAAAATTACAATCCCTCTAACGTCGCTCATTGCTAGCTCTCCCATTGTTATCTTCTGGAGTCAATAATTCTCCAAGACCTGGGGATAGACCTGGGATATCCCCATTTGCCAACATATTAAATAAATTTCTATAAGGAGATAATGATGGTTGAACAACATTAGGCGATCAGAAAGCACTAGGCGATTGGAAAGCACTCGGTCCTCCAAGCATATAAGATGTTTGTTGTTGGTGTGGAGGTGGTGTAACATTGTAACAATCATTTGGGTTGTAGGGCGAGAATGGTGCTGAAATGCGCCTAGAATCTAGCGGAAATACTTGAGCTTGAGATACATGCACAGTTTGTGGTGAAGTACTGTGTCATACATGTGGTGAAGAACTTTGTCGTACTTGTGTTTCTCCCACCATTGTATTATCATTATCGTGCAATGATCTATTTCTCCTGGTGGAATCGGTAGATGGTGAATGTCCATCACCATTACAGTTGGACTCAATCCAAATATTTTGTCCTCGTGCCATTTCCGACACACATTCAAGTGTATAGCCTCCACTGGCCGATTCATCCAATACAAATCGTTCAGTTGGTTTCGCAACTCTTCGTCACTAGCAGTGAAATTGTAGTAAGGATAATCACTTTCCATATCTTGGGAAACAATGGGGATCGTGGCTGGCTCACCTTGTGAAGTAATAATTGGCATCTCCCAATGAATTTCGGGCATATTTGACGAAAATGATGAAGAACTTGCACCCGTGGCGGGGTAAGTCATAAAGCATGGCTCTTTTGGAGGTGGATGGCTAGGAACGATATTTGCATCATGAGACAGGCATGATAACCATGTGAAATCAAACCCATAGATGCGCATGTTGTGTGTCCCAATTATAGACTTCGCAATCGACCTGTACCATCTGACATATTGCGCTTCACCAATATCCCTCTGTATATTTAGTTCATACCTCTCCCAATTGGTTCTTCTCAGCCTATCAAAATCTGATCCAGAGGTTTGCATCTGTTGTGTCGGGTTAATTGTAATTGCATATATACCTTGTATTTGGTACTGTAATCTTTCTCCCAAGTACCAAACCCTCCTTCCGATTCTGGAGTGTAAAAAACAACTCTACGCAGAGAATAATCAAGAATACGTTGTCCAACATTAGCATCATACTGAGGAAAATCAATGTAAGTGTGAAAAACGACGTTGTTGTGGCTCTGAGTCATCTCAACAAAACTGGAACCCGAGACGTCGCTGCCGTTGTCCTTCGCTAAGTTGGTCGATATTGTTAGAGAACTGCTCGGTCGAACTCGCAAGCGTTGATATCTCAATCTTGTTTTTCAAGTTTAGTTGCCAAAACTATAAGTCTTGATTTCTATTCTACTTATAACTAAGTCTCGGACTAGGATAGAAAGTGTAGTTGAGCTCTAGACTCCATGGCGTTCATCATACAAAGACGAAGAACTACTCAAGGAACTGGTGGAACTTCATCGACTAAAAGGTATGTGGAGACTTGAACTTATTTATCGCTCAAAAGTTTATCTACTCTATCTTTTATCTTGAGACAAAAGTCGTATTTGCTATATAGACTTCGATTATACACAATTGCTATTTCGAGCCGGGTTTATCTCGCTTATCTATTTCTCAAAATATGTGTTGGTAAGCTTTCGCTTTGGCCAAGTTCATCTTTACAAGTGACGAAAGTCATGTTGATTGTTTCAATTTTTTGAAAATCGATTTGATGAAAAATAGTGTGTGAATAACCGGTATATAACATCCTCTAAGAATGTTTCAATGATTGAAATGGAGAGTTTAGAATATGTAACCATCTTTGGATATAAGCATATAGTGTGTTCGCACATTAGTGTATAAGTCCAAAACCGAGAACCAAATGTATGCATACTTGTGTGTGTACTAAATGGTTGATGGAGACTGGGTAAGTATGCGTACCCATACGCATACTGGCGGAAGTTCACGACCGTGAATTTTTGCTTAGTTTGAAATTCAAAATCAACTCAATCAGGATACCAAAGTATGCGTACCCGTACGCATACTAGCGGAAAGTTCACGTCCGTGAATTTCTGCTGAGTTTGAAAACCAAAAACAAACTCAAATCCGGTTACTTAAGTACGCATACCCGTACGCATACTTAAGTGTGTTACTTTCTAAAATTGGTTTGTTTATGAACTAAAACATTTATATATTAAGGAATGCAATTTGAAAACCGTGGCTATAATGTTCATGAATCGATTCGAGTGAATCAAATCCAATTTTGCTTCGATTGTGTCTTGTATACTTCTATAAGTTCTAAGCAATTGAACTTTTAGTGAATGATTTATAATTGGCAGCATCAGGAAATCGGACCGAGTTGCGCTCTGAGACTCGGGCGACTAAATCGGAGATTTTTTTTCATTTTCAGCTTCAAAATTTTCGATCTTCGACCTCATTAATTCAGGTATTCAGGGGATTTCAAGGTTTTAATTCAATGATTGGTGATGATTTTAATGTGATGTATTGCCTGAATTCGATTTATTGTTGAGATTTATTTCATTTCGTTTAGATTTTGAGATTTCTTCATGGAACCTAGATCTACGATGAATAATAATACTTTTAGTTTCTTTTCTTCTGAATCAAATCTGAAGAGGATTGATACTGAAATACCATCTGTAGTACCATCGTGCTATATTCCTGACGAGGAGATAGATGATAGTTTGAACGAATGGAAGTTTAGTTTAATTGGAAGATTGGATTTAGTTAGGATGAAATTTGCTGTTGCAGAAGAGTCATTGAGGAGACAATGAAAAACCTCAGGAAATTATCAATTGATACCTATTGGAAAAGGTTTTTTTATCATCAAGTTAACAAATGAAAGTGATATGAAGTATATTTGGAATGGGTACTGGGAAGTTGAAACTCAAATCCTAAAATTAAGATTTTGGGAACCAAATTTCAATCCTACAGCTCAAAGAACTACTACAGCTTTTGTTTGGATTAATATCTCTGGTTTAGGAATGGAGTACTGGAAAGAGAAAATTCTTATGTCTTTAGGTGATACTTTTGGAAGAGCTATAAAGGTGGATGAAACAACTCTTAAAAGAGAAGTTGGTTATTATGCAAGTGTTCTTGTTGAAGTGGATTTAGCAAATAATATACCAAATCAAATCTTGGTTAAATCCAAGTATGGTAGTTTTGAACAGGAGGTACAAGTTCCAAATTCTCCAGGTTTTTGTGGTCATTGCAAAATGGTTGGACATTTAATAACAGAATGTAGGTTGAAGAGAAAAGATGAGGCAACGGAGGCTGATAATGATGGGAACCCTAAATTGATAAGAAGAAAAGTTTGGAAAAGGAAAGAAAAGAGGCAATCCCCAACAAGGTGGTTTCGACATTTGTAACTCTCCTAAAACTCCTAAGGTGACTGAAGTTTAGAAGATTATTTTAAGAGAAGATGGGACTATAATGGAAGACTATTCTGGCAATGGAAGTACAATTTTTTCTCAAGATTAATTTCCATCACTTTCAGCAGAAGGTTTGCTTAAAGTTTCTACAAGTATTCCTACATTGTTGTCATTTGTATTACATGATAAATAAAAATTGGTAACTCCAGTTTTAAATTTACAAAATAAGTTTTCAGTACAGTTTGGAACCTTGGAATCCTTTCTTTGCTTCTGCAAGTAAATTTCAAGTACTGGTGGAAGTTGCTGAGGAACAAAGTTCAGAGAAAAGTATGAACGTTTCAAAGCCTGGTACAAAAAGTGTTGCAACTAGCAAAGCAACTAAGGACAACAATAAAGCAGCACAGTCAAAAGGTATATCTCTTATAACAACAAGGAAACTTGCTGGGAAAAATTTAGTTACAAATAAAGGCATGAGAGGACCTGAATCCTCTCAAGTTAATTCTTCTCGATGAGAGTAGCCTTCTGGAACATCAGAGGCCTCATAAGGACTAAAGCAAAAGGTAAATTAAGAGCTTTAGTGAATCAATTTATCCCTTCTCTGATGTGGTTAGATGAGCCTACAATAAGAGTTAGAAACAATTTTGTTAAAAATTTGAGATTACCTGGAATGAGTCATATGTTGATCCATAACTCAACAGATACTGAAAAAGGAAACATTTGGTTACTATGGCATTCTTATTTGTCAACCCCAATAGTAGTTTCTAGTACTAAACAAGCAATTATTGTCAGAGTTGGAGAAGTTTTGATTATTGGTATTCATGCTGCATGTCTAACAGTTGACAGAAGAATTCTTTGGGAGGAATTAATGAAGATCAGTCAAATGAATTGTCCATGGCTGATAACTGGAGACTTCGATACTGTTTTAAAATGTGATGGAAAAATAGGAGGAAGAAGTCCTTTAAGAATTTCAATGTCAGATTTCAACAAATGTTTAGATTATTGTGGTCTTTTACAAGCTCCAAGATCAAGAATCAAATATTCTTGGTGCAATAATAGAGTGGGTAAGAAGAGGATATTATGTGATCTGGATAAGGCTTTTTTTCAATGTGAAATGGATGGAAAAGTATGATGATTGGAGATATAAAGTTGGAGTGAGGGGAGTCTCAGACCATGGTGCATTGTTGGGAGGTACTAATGAATTTCCTAAGCCAAATAATATACCTTTCAAATATCAAAATATATGGACTTCTGATCCTGAATTTAAGCAGTTTATACAAGCATCTTGGGAACAAGAATGTTCAGGAAATCCATCTTTTAAATTTATGAGCAAACTGAAAAGATTTAAAGTTAGTGTTAAGACATGGAATTGGGAGGTTTTTGGTGACTTAAGTATTAAGGTTAAAGAAACTGAAGAAGAAGTGCTCAATGCTTCCTTACTTTCAGATGCTCAACCAGAAAATGTGGAATTACTTAATAAGTTAGAAACTGCAAGAGGAAAGCATGAAATAGTAGCTAATCAGTATAATGAATTGATGAGGTCAAAATCAAGAGTTAAATGGGTGAAAGAGGGTGGTGCAAATACTGGTTTTTTCCATACTTCAATGAAGGTTAGAAGAGCGCATAATAATATTGTTGAGCTTGAAAATACTACTGGTAATATTGTTACAAATCAAGAAAACATGGCAGAGTTACTTGTAAGTCATTTTAAGAAGAAATTTGAATATCATGAAGTCATACTAGAGGAAGAACTTTTAGACATTATTCCTAAAGTGATAACTGATGAAGACAATGCTCAATTGGATAAATTCCTATCAGATCAAGAAATCAAAGAAGTTGTATTCTCAATGGATCAAAATAGTTCTCCTGGTCCTGATGGTTTTCCAGCTAGCTTCTATAGATTTTCATGGGACATTATTGGTAAAAATTTGATAGAGGCAATACAATACAATACTGTTGGAGGTGCATATTCATACCAAAAGGGATGAATTCCAGCTTTTTATTTTTGTTACCTAAAGTTCTAGGAGCTAAAAGAACTGAGCAATTTAGACCTATTGGTTTGTCTAATTTTTGTTTTAAAATTATCACATGGATTATTACAACAAGAATGCATTGTGTGCTGCATAAAGTGATCTCTTGTCAACAAGGAGCTTTTATAAAAGGAAGAAATATTCAAGAAAATATTGTGCTAGCTTCTGAGCTAGTAAATGAGTTGGATTCTAAGAGAAGAGGTGGTAATGTTGGTTTGAAGTTAGATATCACCCAAGCTTTTGATTCCATGAGCTGGGAATTCATCTTCAAAACACTTAAACATTTTGGTTTTTCTGAAGTTGGCATAAAATGGCTGAAGACTACTTTTGAATCTGCAAGAACTTCAGTTTTAGTTAATGGAGGGCCATTTGGATTCTTTGATGTAAGAAGAGGGCTCAGACAAGGAGACCCACTTTCTTCCATATTATTTGTGATTGCAGAGAAGGTATTAAGTAGGAACATAACAAGAATGGTTCAAGTTGGTCTAATAAAAGCAATGGTTAATAGAAATGGTTGTCAACCATCTCATCTGATGTTTGCTGATGACATTTTTATATTTTGTAATGGACATAAAAGATCATTGGACAATCTAATGAAACTACTTATGAGATATCAAGAAGCTTCAGGGAAGATAGTTAACAGAGCTAAAAGTAAGTGTTTTGTAGGAGGAGTTACTGAAGCAGAAGACATGCTATAGCTGAAAATCTGCAGATGAAAATTTATGAATTCCCAGAAAAATACTTGGGAGTAATGTTGAAACTTGGAAGGGTTAAATCTATTCATGTTTGGGGAATGGTAGAAATGTTACAAAAGCAATTGGCTGGTTGGACTGGAAAACTGCTTGCATTCTCAGCTAGATTGACATTAGTGAAGTTTGTGCTATGCAGCATACCACTTTATACTATGTCAGTGTGTAAATGGCCCAAAACAGTGATAAAGGAATGTGAGAGGATTATAAGAAACTTTTTATGGACTGGTGATCCATCTGTGAAGAAGCTAATAACTGTAAAATGGGAAGAAATAAATGCACCATTTGAGGAAGGAGGGCTTGGTATAAGGAGGTTAGAGGTGATGAATAAGGCTTTGTTGTTAAAATTACTTTGGAAAATTGAAACAAAAGATGAAGAATGGACTAGATTTATGAAGGAAAAATATAAGAATAAGAATGGTCAATGGACAACTAGCTACAAAAAATCATCAATTTGGCCTGGTTTAAAATGGGTAATAAATGAACTCAAGGAAGGGAGTAGATGGATGGTAGGGGATGGTAAGAGTATTTAAATTTGGGAAGACAAATGGGTGAAGGAGTATGCACTCACAGAGCATTATAACTCAGATCCTTTTGTTCAGCAATACAAAGATTTAAAAGTAAGTGATCTAATATCAAATGGTGAGTGGAATGTCCCTGAAGAAATGAAGAATTTTTTTGATCTGAAAGAATTGCCAGCATTAGGGAAAGGAGGGGATAAAAGAATATGGGATGCTTATTTAACTGGAAAATTTTCAGTTGCAAATGCAGTGCAACAAATAAGAGTGAAGTATCAGAAAGTGCAGTGGGCTAAATATGTGTGGAGTCCTTATATATATCCTTATACATCTTGTAATGTTTGGAAGATCCTCATAGGGGCTTGTGCAACTGAAGAAAGTGTCAGAAAGAAAGGGTATGACACAATATCCAAATGTTACTTATGTGGAAATGGTCAAGACAATATGAAGCATATTCTGTGGGAATGTTCGTTTAGTAAAGAAATTTGGAGCTGGCGGGGAGGTATGTTTACTCTTAACGCTCCTACACATTTTGATGAATTAATAGCATGTGTCAAAAATCAAAGCTCTGCAATCAGACATATATGGTATATAAGCTCATTTTCAGTGATGGTGGAGTTGTGGATGACAAGAAACTTGAAAGTATATGAGAATATCAACCCCAATGCTATGAAGTTCAAGGACAAAATCACGAACTTTACTAAGGAGTGTGGAGCCAGAGTAAATGGGTTCATGAAGAACAACATGTATGATCTGAACATTACAGTTAATTTTGGCATAAAAGGAATTAAGAGAAAATGTGTTGTTGTTAAAGAAGTTTTTTCAGGCTTCCTCAGGTAAACCAGACTCTGATATGTTGTGATGGGGCTGCAAAAGGTAACCCTAGTGCTGCAGGGACTGGTTTTATTGCAAGAACAAGTGAAGGAACTTGCTTAGGAGCTGGAAGTGGAGGACTGGGAACTGCAACAAACTACATTGCAGAGGTAATGGCATTGATAACAACAGGTGAATGGGATGTGAATAGGAAATTATTGGACATATGTTTCAGCCAAGATTCTAAAGCAGTCATATTAGCATTCACTGGTGGCAAAATTCCTTGGATAGTAAAGAACAGATGGGAGAAAATTACTACATTTCTGAGGAGTATCACTTTCAGACATACATACAGGGAAATACATTTTTCAGCTGACCATTTTGCAAAGAAAGGAACTAAACTTGGCAGAGGAGTAATAATTTGTGTATAACAAGGTAAGATTCGATCTAACGGTTGAAAGATATTAGCTTGAATCTAATCAGGTTTTCATCTAACGGTGAATATTGAATGCTTTGTTACCAAGGTAGCATTGATTGCAACCCTGATTTGAAGACTATATAAAGGACAACTCTAGCAACTGGGAAACCTAATCCCCACACCTCATGTGTGATACTAGTTGTATAAGCTAGAGTCGATTCTCCTTTAACCTTAGGTTTCTATCGAGACCCTGTAGGTTAACGACTTGAAGACTTCATTGGGATTGTGAAGCCAAACCCAACTATTTTCTCTGTAGTTGCGTGGTCTGATCTTGATGTTTCTATTGTATTGAGTACAATCGTAAAATTGGCTCGAGATTAATTTCTCCGATAGGCAAGATTGAAAAGTAGTCACAAACATCTTCGTCTCAGCGTTTGTGACTCCGCAATATCTTGTTTCGCTAGTCGATTAAGATTATTGTTTCGGGACTTATATTCCCGAATAACAACCTAGAAATATCAATCACCTCACAATAATCTTAATCGTCTAGTGAAACAAGATATTGCGGAATCACAAACGATGAGATTAAGATGTTTGTGACTACTTTTCTATCTTGCCTATCAGAGAAATTAATCTCGAGCCAATTTTCCAATTGTACTTGAAAAGGCGAGGGTGCCCAAATATACCTCAAGCTAAAACTTTTCCTACCTATAAGTCCTTTCTCCGAAAGTGATTGTCTATGGACTGAGTCGAGACAATACAACTAATTGGTTCACACTTCGTGTGATCGTCTATGGATACGAGATCGAGACAATACAACAATGAAGTATGTTACTTGATAAAAAGGTCTGGACTTAACCAAACACAATAGGATTCACTTATCAAGTAAATAGGAATTAAAGTTTGTGTGATTTACTTTAATTATAATAAAACAATTATAATGCGGAAATATAAAGTAAATGACACATCAAGATTTTGTTAACGAAAAAACTACAAATGCAGAAAAACCCCGGGACCTTGTACAGAATTGAATACTCTCAGGATTAAGCCGCTATACAAAATTACACCTAACTTCGTATAGTTGAGACCAACCAACTAAACCTATAGTTCACCTAGTTCCGTCTGTATTCCCACGCCTCCGACATATGAATAAGTCACGTACTTGGAACAATTCCTTTGATTCGTATTCCAAACAATAAAGGTATAAAAAATTTGTTTGGTATCAACTCTATTCAACCAAGTGATATGAGTTGCACAAAGGCTCTTCTGTTTATCTTAACATAAACTCCTTCGTCAGGTCCTTAGATCTATCTTATGTTCAATTACCGAAGTAATCGTTTAAGATTAAGCCAACAACACTATTAATCCAAAGAATTGTGTTGATGCCGATCTACTCAATTAATCAATCCAATCTATCACAAGGATAAACCGATTATTAATTGGATTTTATTTTACCGAAACAAGTATTGTGCACACCAAAGATTATAAACCCACAAATCAGAAATCTGCAATATCTTCTTCGTCTTCAAATCTTCTTAGATCTTCAATAAACACCTGCACACAATCACTTGAATCTCTTGTGATCAATCACGCACATAACGGAGTCTGTTAACAATGGATTATCACAAGATCGTCTTTAGAACTAACAACAGTCTAAAGATCCCTGTCGAAACTTTGAACTAGTTTGAGTGAATCTTATATCAGAAGAGAAGATTCTCAAGCATAAACAAACTAGGTGCAATCAAAGTTTAACCACCGTTAGTCAATCAAATCAATAAAAACAAAAGATAAACCGCAATTATCTAGTTTCCCACCAACGGTACTCGTAGAGCTTCTCAATCCCAAAGAAGACTTTAAACTGAGCGGTCGTAAGAGATTTCGCCTAATTAGGTTACTCTCCTCTCCAAATAGGCGGCTACACCAGTAATGACACAACAAAGAGGAAGTTTGTTGTTACGAAGGATTAGTTTTTTAGAAAGGCAAACTTCAAGTATTTATAGACAAGGAAGTTTGAACACCAAGGAATTTCCAAAATCAAAAATATTCTCAAGATATTTATTAAAGCACAAATTCGGTTTCCATAATTCTTGGAAATGCTCTGTCCAAAAATAATGATCGAAATTTCTCAAAAAATCTCTAATTAGTAAATGCACATTACTAATTCTTATTTTCCTAAAAATGAAGTTAAATACCTTAACAATGCACAAGATGCATTAACAATTTCAGATACTTTGTGATTAAACTCATCAAATGAATCTTCATCTGCCATACAAAGGTTTTCCCAATCAGAATTTAGGTTTTGAAGCCTAACTTCTTTTTTCATAGGTATTCCCTTCAAATACGGTTTCTAAGATATCCCAGGCTTCTTTAGATTTTGTGCACGTAGTCACATGGTGCTGAATATCTGGGGTAATGGCATGCATGATAGCATTTAAGCCGTCATAATTTTGCTTTGCAGCAAGGATTTCTTCTGGACTATATTTACCAATATCCTTAGGTATAGATACATCGCCTTCTGTATTAACCGAAGGATCATAGTCATTAACAACACGTACCCATGTTTGAAAATCACGAGCTTGAAGAAAAGCACGCATAGTGATTTTCCACCATAAGTAGTTTGAGCCATCGAAGACTGGTGGTACGTTTATATAGATTGAATTTTTGTCCATAGAGTCAGGTCGCTACAAACACAGACTTATAAGGTCTTTAAACGTGTTTGCCTGCTCTGATACCAATTGAAAAAGTGGGGGTCTAACAACCTCACCCAATATTTCGCTTAGCAATCTGTATGGACTAACTCCAATATACTTTTAAGATAATCAACTAGACAGTCAGACTCAATCTTAAAAAAAGTATATCAAAGAGTTATATCTCAATTTCTCAATTCAATACTTACTCAAGCAAATAGCAATCTGCGAGTCTAATTGAATACAAGAGAAATCACTTGAATGATACCAAATACCAATGTTCAAGGATCAATTAATTTCAATCAACAACCAAATGTTGGATTTACCAATTGATCGATACAACACACAACCTGTGATATTTCAATTATATAACAAAATATAATGCGAAAAATAAATAACACAAACACTAGAAGTTTTGTTAACGAAGAAACATAGCAAATGCAGAAAAACACCGGGACCTAGTCCAAATTGAACACACACTGTATTAAGCCGCTACAGACACTAGCCTACTGTAGATGGTGGATTTTCGACAAGGGCTAAAATAGTGAACTCATAATTATACGAAGCTCTGATCCAGCAATCAGACGTGAGTATTGAGACATGGGTCTCTCATCGAATTCTCAACGGAGAATATTTTCTCTCAGAGTACATGTAGATATGTGGTCTCACGACTGGACAACGACATATCTCATGAACACTGAACACTTTCAATAATTATTTTTATATAGTATCACGAGATGGACGTCTCCTAGACAGCTTGCTCTGCTAGTGTAGAGCGATAACGTCTTCAGGAACAAACAACGAGTTTACCCTGACTATATAAAGGATATAACTTACCGACAATCTCATATCGGGATAATTAATGCTCCTAGACAGCTTGCTCTGCTAGTATAGAGCCACAAAGTTAATTATTCCTAATTAATATTAATTATGTCGTGACATTCACTACTGAATTCCCAGAATAATCTATTATTGCTCATATTCCATGGTCGAATCCACGACTGATCCCATGGAATGGCAATAACAATTTCTCCTATTCCATGGTCGAATCCACGACTGGTCCCATGGAACGGCAATAAACAATTGTTCTGATTCTATGATCGAATCCACGGCTTGATCTCATAGAATAGCAATAACTATATCATCTCATTACTCCGATTTCATGATCGAATCCACAACTGGTCTCATAAATGGTAATAGATAAAACTTAATTACTCCGATTCTATGGTCGAATCTACGATCCCATGGAATGGTAATGCTCACTTTATTATTCTGAATTCGTAGTCGAATCCTCAGCTGATCCTATGAATTAATAATAAACATCTTATTACTCAGTTTTGTGAATTATTCTCCACTGAATTCCACAATTAGTAATAAATAATCAACAACCGGGCGTCTGAGCTACCTCTAAGTAAGCCCCGATCCAAATGGTGAAAGTGTGTTCAACGACGATGCACTAACAGTCACCGGACGGATGAGTATTTTAAAATACGACGAAACGATTAACCTATTGCAAAATAGGAAGAAAATAATAAATAATCAAAATATTGACCAAGGCGCCAAGGGATTGGACTCATTGACTGGCCGACCGTGCCATGACCAATCCCACGCCAGTTTTATATTTTATCATATTTTATCATTTTCCTTCATTTGATGAAAATCCTTTCATCTGAACAAATCTCCTTCGTCTCGAGGAAACTCCTCGACTTCATGGCGTTATCATAAACCCATGAAAATAATATAAAATTAAGGAAAAATAGTGTGGGGCGTGACCATTGGCCAACTGGCCATGCCTTGGTCCCATCCGGCCCCACACCTTATGGTTCCTCATTATTTTATTATTATTATTATTATTATTTCCCTGATTTCATGAAAATTCCTTCAAATCATGGTATTTTCAAAATACATAAAAAATAATAATATAAAATTAGGAAAACAGTGGGACCGGGCCCAGCCGTCCGGCCATGCCTCAGCCGGTCCCACATGCCCATGTATTTTATTATTTTTTTTAGGATTTCCTTCATCCCATGAAACTCCTTGATTTCATGGTATTTCTCTCAAATTAGGAAAATCCCTTCAAATCATGGAAAAATACATTAAAAAATAATAATATAAAATTAGGAAAACACGTGGGACCGGGCCCAGCCGACCGTCCATGCCTCAGCCGGTCCCACATGCCCATGTATTTTATTATTATTATTATTTTTAGGATTTCCTTCATCCCATGAAACTCCTTGATTTCATGGTATTTCTCTCAAATTAGGAAAATCCCTTCAAATCATGGAAAAATACATAAAAATTAGGGAAACTCGTGGGACCGGGCCCTAGCCGGCCGGCCGCACCTCCACGGTCCCACGCGCTCTTGTTTTTATTATTTTAATAATTTTTGCTTCCCTGACCTCATGAAAACTCCTTCAATTCATGGAAACTCCCTAAATTCATCAAATTTCTCAAAATTCATGAATTTTTCATGAAACCATCAAAATATTATAAAATTAAGGAAAAGGCACCACGGGACCGTGGCCACGATCGGCCGACCATGCCTTGGCCTCGGCGGTCCCACGCCTCCTTATTCCTTATTTTATAATTATTTTCCATCATATCATGGTGTTTTCCTCAGTTTCGTCGAAACCCTAATTTTGGCATATTTTCTCGAATGGATGCTCAATTGCACGCCAGAAAATATCAAAATTCTCAGGACTGAGACGCGGACGCCTTGGGGACACGAGCACGCTATCTTGACCGACCAAGATTGGCTCTTTGGCTTACAGAAGCCGGTCCCATCAAGTTTCACAGTTTTGACCTAATTTGCACAATTGCACGTATTAGGTCCAAGACTCTTCCAAACACTTTGGATTTTCATGAAGTGATCATCAGGCGGTCACGTGACTACCCATGGACGGTTTCATGACCCATGGTCGGTCCCTCACTCCGTCATAATTAATTAGGTTTTCTCACCTAAGGCTCAGACGAGCATTTTCAAATAAATGATTAAACCAGCATTTAATCATTCTTTCACCAAAAAATCGTCAACTCTTCAGGAGTTCTTTGTATTTGCTCACGTGAGCATATGGACACTACATGGTTGATCCACGGTCCCATGTAGTCGCTCCCTCCTTCATCCCATGGTTAAACTTCTGACGAACCATGAATTGATCATCAATTGATCAAATTAGGATTTATGAATCCAAGGATCATCATTCCAGATTCCAACCTTAATAATTTTACGACGACCTCATGGTCATTAATTTTATTAATTATGCTCGGTTCAATGACCAGTATTCTAATTAATATTTTTGGTACGCTGCCAATAATCCATCAGATGAACAACACATGCTCAGACGATCAAATATTTAACAATTCATCACATGAGCAACACTTGCTCATATGATAAATATTTGCTCAAACCAAGGAATATTGGTTCAACAATCAATATTCAACGATCCATCGAATGAGCAATACTTGCTCACTTCATCGTAAGAACTATAACTCTATCTCATGGCATGTTCAATTCATGAGTTTCAGAACATCATGTTCAACTCAACAACTACATGGACTCATCGTCCCATCAAACCACGAAGTCATCAATTGACTAACATACCACGAGACGTCAATCGTGTCACTTTGGGGGGATATCACTTAGGGTTTTGGTCTGGCGGTCTACGGCACGTGTGTTCAAACACACGATGGAATGTGAGCAAGTCGTGCAATCAGTTGAAGGAATCACGAGGTAGTGGGTGGAAAATCGACCAAGTCTCCACACGTTGAGCAACTTGTTTCAAACACGATCTCCACTTCCCCACTCCTTGATTCCATCAACTGTCACACTTCATGGGATCATGGTGTCTAAAATTCCAGCAATATAAATAAGTATCTGAATCATGATTGAATCATCAGCATCAACAGTATCATCAATCTCACGTCTCATCGACAACACGAGATTATCAACTCATCAATTGAGCAACTACTCTCAATTGAGCAATTTCAATCGTTCAGAGCTTATCTTATTCAGAATACATAACACACCCATAATCTTTGATTACCATTGATTCCACACATTCCAAGCTTCCCTCCTACAGATCAACCCATCCTCTCTTGTGGCCGAATTTACTCTGGAACGGTCATTGTCTTGATTTAGGCCGGAGTACTACAGATTGATCTCTCGAATCTAAAGCACCCCCTTTGCAGCGGTGCATCTGTGTGAGGTTTAACATTTCGCTCGGTTCGAGGAGTCTCCTCCGTACGGTCGTCTCCTCAATTCCTTAAAAACCAGCAAATCGTTTTTCCCCATCTACACCTACCACAAACTAACTTCGGTCTGGACTTTGTTGAACCCCAATCAATCTTACACCGATCCAAGGTACAATTGTGCTCCTTACTTCTCTGATCCCAGCAGGATACTACGCACTTGATTCCCTTAGCTGACCTCACCCACAACTAAGAGCTGCTACGACCCAAAGTAAAAGACTTTAATAAACAAATATGTATCACACAGAAAAGTCTACAAGAATAGATAAATCTGTCTCCCACAGAAATACCTACGAGTTTTGTTCCGTATTTTGATAAATCAAGGTGAACAAGAATCAATTGATATACCGGAATTATATTCCCGAAGAACAACCTAGAATTATCAATCACCTCACAATAATCTTAATCGACTAGAGAAACAAGATATTGTGGAATCACAAACGATGAGACGAAGATGTTTGTGACTACTTTTCTTTCTTGCCTATTAGAGAAATTAATCTCGAGCCAATTTTACAATTGTACTCAATATGATAGAAACAGCAAGATCAGATCATGCAACTACAGAGAAAATAGTTGGGTCTGGCTTCACAATCCCAATGAAGTCTTCAAGTCGTTAACCAACAGGGTCTCGATAGAAACCTAAGGTTAAAGGAGAATCGACTCTAGCTTATAAAACTAGTATCCATCATGAGGTGTGGGGATTAGGTTTCCCAGTTGCTAGAGTTCTCCTTTATATAGTCTTCAAATCAGGGTTTGCAATCAATGCTACCTTGTTAACAAAGCATTCAATATTCACCGTTAGATGAAAACCTGATTAGATTCAAGCTAATATCTTTCAACCGTTAGATCGAATCTTAGCTTGTTATACACAAATAAAATGCACGTTCATTTAGGTTTGTGT
Source organism: Papaver somniferum (assembly GCF_003573695.1). Classification (NCBI taxonomy): domain Eukaryota; kingdom Viridiplantae; phylum Streptophyta; class Magnoliopsida; order Ranunculales; family Papaveraceae; genus Papaver; species Papaver somniferum. The sequence goes on from NC_039366.1 coordinate 55,843,094, forward strand.
AACTGTACCCAAACGTGTACACCTAGTTGGTTCAACAGTAGTTAACCAAATGGTTAGTCATATGAGCACTTTCATATTAACCATATTCATCTTCACCATAACTAGTCCAAATGACTCAAATGAACTAGTTCGAGAGTTGTTCAATTGCTTAGATCATATAGAAGTATACAAGACACAATCAAAGCAAAATCGCTTTTGATTCACTCGAATTGATTCATGAACATTATAGACACACTTTGCAAATTGCATTCCTTATTATATAAATGTTGAAAAAGCGGGGGTCTAACAACACCACCCAATATTTCGATTAGCAATCTGTATGGACTAATTCCGAAATACTTTGCTAGAGAATCAACTAGACAGTCAGACTCAATCTAGATAAAATTATTTCAAGGAGTTAATATCTCTCTCTTGATTTGATTTTTACTCAAGATAAAAAAAACATCGAGTCTTTATCAAATACAAGGAATACTTGGACTGTACCAAAGACCAACGTCCAAGGATCAATCAATATCAATCAACAATCAAAGGTTGGATTTCCAATTGATGATCACGAACGCACAACCTGTATTATTTAAATTATATAAAATATAATGCGGAAAAGAAATAACATAAACACCAGAAATTTTGTTAACGAGGAAACCGCAAATGCAGAAAAACCCCGGGACCTAGTCCAGATTGAATACACACTGTATTAAGCCACTACAGACACTAGCCTACTTTTGATGGTGGATTTTAGTTCAGGGCTAAAATTGTGAAACCAAAATTTATGCGCTGACATCCTGCAAAGGATAAAACCACTGATAAAATGATGAATACTTCTTCACTTCGCTAATTTACCTAGAATGGAGCATGTGGCAACAATCCCATGTACCCTGTGAATTTATAGCATTATTAATGCATGCTTAGCCTTGTATTTCCTGCAGAACTCTCATTATTAGTGCGGCATGACGACTGAGTGTTGCTCTCAGCAGAGTAACACGAATCTCTAAGTGTTAATAATGAAGCATACACGAAATACCCGTACAGGCTACATCTCTCGGTGTGTTATACTAGCCCGATTGAGCATATTTGAATATGGACTGTTCATATCAGTCTCAGAAACAATCACGACCACATAAGTTGGCCGCATGATTTAACCAGTCTAGATGATCCTCAGCAGGAGCAGGCTACCACCTTAATGACCACCAGCAGGCCCATTTATTCCCTGGTCGGTCGAATACATACCACGCCTCCCAAATCGCCACCGAACACCAGCCTAGAATGGGATGGTTGGGCTGGTGTGGAGCAGCTTGGAAAAGCTTGTGCGCACAAGACCGCCTGCGGCAGTCTCAAATTCATCACGACCGTCCAACTTCACCAGCATGATTGAACGGCGTGGATTATCCCATGACCGGTTGGACAAAGCTTTTCCTTCACACCGGCGGGCCCCCTTCGCGCCTGCATAATCGATCCTCCCCTGACTTAGCCACAGAACCATGTACGGTTTCCCGAAGTTGGGCCGGCGTGAAAGCTTAAAGGGTCGCAGGAAATTCCACTAAAGGTCTCAAATTGATCACGGCCATCCAACTTCACCGGGATGATTGGATGGCTTAGATCGAACCCATAGCCACCAGGAAGGTATTGGAGCGTTCACCACCGGCCCAACATGGGCCCCACATGGTAGGCCTCCCCAAATGAGAAGCGTGGCTTGCCAATTCGTCCAGCCAAAGCAGCATGGACGTGAAACCCTAATTAGGGTTTGCGGCACATCACATGTGTCGCAAATCAGTCTCAACCATCCATCTTCGCAGGCATAGATGCAGGGTGTTGATGTAGATTCAAAGGGTCCAGAGCATGTCAAGACAATCACCGTGGGCCCGCCTACATACATGACTAATCGGTCAAGACCAACTATGGTTGGTCGTATCGATTTGTGCGCCCAAACTAGGCATGCCCACGCATTTTCAACTGCAAATCGATCTCGACCACTCAACTTTGCCGGACAAATTGAGTGGCTTAGATCACATCCTCACGGGACAGTAAGGTACGGACGTGTACACTGGCCTGCCGACTGCATGCCTGACTGATCGTCCAAGACCGACCATGGTTGGTCGTCTCGAAACGCGCCCCCGAAGTAGGCACGACGTGTGGTCTTCAATTCCTTTGTGGCACGGGATTTCTGTCGCAAATCAATCTCAACCGCTCCTCTTTGCCAGAAAAATTGAGTGGCTTAGATCGCATCTCCATGGGACAGTGAGGTACAGACACCTACACTAGCATGGCGTCTACACGCATGCCCAATCGGCCCTGCCAAAAACGTGTCCCATGCTTGGATTCGACCAAGATAAAGGTTGGGGTTCGAGCACCTCCTAAACCCTAATCCGACGGTCGCAGATGTGGGTCGCAAGCCATCTCGTCCGTCCAACTTCACCAGCTTGGACGGACAGCCTAAGACAGGAGTTAGGAGACCAGTGAGGCATCACCACGATCATCGTCCACCAATCTTCCACATAAAGTGATCGGCCAAGTCAGGACTTACCTGTACAACCTCCAAACGATCACTCGAAGATGGCTGGACGTGATGCTATTTTAAGATGCTTAATCCGCGACTTACTCCGTTAAGCCTTAAAACAACGATGCTTCACACATGCTGAATATATTCGATACATTAACTGCATAAAATACACACGATACTTCACAAGTATCGACTTCCTAAATAACTTAGTTATTTAATCTAGCATCACATGCTAATTTTTGTGGGTCCCACGATCCACACATTCGAGACATCAAACATGTCACAAACTGGGGGATACTTACTGGGGTATTGGTCTGGCGGTTTGCAGCGTGCAGCGCACAACGCGCCATCACAAGAACGTGTCAGGAAGACATGGACGGTTAGTGATGATGGTAGAAGTGGGCAAGGCTGATCGTGTGACGCTAACACACGCAACTCCACTACTCCATCACTCCACTTTCTCCACTTCCCATGAGAGACGTGGGTTAGGCTCAATGACTTGTATAAATAGGTTCTCCTCCCTATTCCAAGACAGAACGAGAAAACAGAAACCAAGTGTTGATACAACCGTATCCAAACACCAGAACTGATAGCTTACCTTCTGCAATCCAGTTCAACTTTCTGATACAAGTCATACACAGCCAACACCTCCACAATCTCAACACCTTCTTCGCTTCCCTCCCTAAGATCAACCCCATCTCCTTCCCTTTGTGACCGAAGCAAGTCTGGAACGACCATTTCTTGGTTTAGGCCGGAGTTTTACAGATTGATTTCTCGAATCACAAGCACTCCCGTGCAGTGCATTTGTTTAAGGTTTAGATTCATTTCTCATCCACACACCCCAAATTACCAAAACCAGCAGAAATAGTTTTCACCCATCAACAATTGGCGACCACGGTGGGAGGTTAATCTCTCGGTCGTAAAGTCAATTTCTTCAAAATCCGATTCAACTTTATCAATTTCGAAAAGGGTAGATCTTAGGAACAATTCAATCATCAATCCATTTCAAGATGGTAGAACTCAGGTCTGGATCAGCAATCAATTCTGATGGATCTAGTGTGGATAACACTCTCGGTATTGATGTACCTGTCAGTGGAGCTATTATGGTCAATACATCTCTTGGAGCCGTCACTTCTACCACCAACGCCAGCGGAGCAGGAGATGTTCCAGTAAGTGTAACTCCTCCCATTACCAGAGCCAGAGCAGTCGCGAATCCCGACATCTCCTCAAGTGTAACGCCTACGGTGGTCACCAGAGCAACAGATTCCACTCCTTCGTCAGGACAAGGAGCCGGAGGGACGAGAGGAGGACCATCTCCCATTACCATCGCAGACTTGATGGAGAGGCAGGAAGTTCTTGCTAAGACTCAAACGGATATGGCTACAACTCGGAAAGACGTACTCACTTTTATTAAAACATTAACTGATCGATTGCCACAAGAGCCGCGACATCCCCTGGAGCCAACAAGGAACGCATTCAACGCACCCGGAGAAGGTACTTCAGCGGCGCGGGCCTACATGGACCTGATCAAAGAAGCAACATCAGATATGAGCGGTTCTATCACGGAGACTCCTACACCGGGGACTGATGCTCACAACGATCCTCCTCAAGTCAATAGTTTCACTATGAACCAGAGGCCGGATCAGGAAGCAGTTTCTCTAGGAAAGTTTATGCGAACTTTTACACCTCTCGAAGAATCAGCGGGCGGAGACGTTTTGCTGCAATCAACCAGAGGAAGGTCACAACCGTGCCCTACATGTCACCGCACGCATCAAGGATTCAGAGTTCAAGAAGGACCTTATCGACACATGAGCGTATTCGAATGTGATTACTCTCAAGACTCTCAAGACATCCAAGGTTCGCTAAGGAAAGGTCATACGGAAGCCTACTACAACGACGAGCCACGAGAGGAAGTATCGGATGCTCCACGACAGCTGCAGGATGGTACCAATTCCACAATTGATTAGCTCGAAGTGGTCAACATCGGGGATGAGGAATATCCTAGGCATATCTCCATCAGTTCAACCTTGTCTGCGGAGGAACATACGATACTTGTGCAACTTCTCAAGGAATACCAGGACATATTTTCCTAGACGTATGAAGAAATGCCAGATTTAGATTGGTCACCCATCATCTACATGTCATACCCGGATCCAATCCGGTTGCAGTTCAGACACGAGAAAAATGGACAGATCAGGTGTTGAATGGATTTCAGAGACTTGAACAGATGCTGCCCCAAAAACGATTCTCCTCTACCTAACATCGACATGTTAGCAGATGCAACCAGCGGACACGGCATGTTCTCCTCCATGGATGGATGTAGCGGCTACAACCAGATAAGGATATACGAGCATGACGAAAGTAAGATAGCTTTTCGAACTCCTCTCGGAAATTTTTATTATACTGTACTGCCATTTGGTTTAAAGAATGTCGGTGCAACGTATTAACGCTCTATGACGACAATCTTCCACTGGAGTCGATACCTCAAGAGAGCCGCCTCAAGAAGATAACGATGTCCACGTGTCATGTCGAGCAAAATCCGGGCGAGTCACTCTATCAGACGATGGTGCATGTCTATCGTGCTATGTTGGAGAATCTGCGCTTTTGGTCATCCTCTGGACTTCGTGAAGCTGTTGAACGCTCATCTACAACATCATCTGCCCTGCTAGAAAGAACCAGTTTCGCTGAAGCAGCAAGAGGAAAGCCACCGAGATACAACATCCTGCGCGTCCAAAATTGCCAACTTCAACTCTAGTACCACATGCACGACTGCCGCAATAATGAAACAACGTCCAAGATATTCCATATCTGGATCGACGGTAACTACATCAATGAGAGACGCTTTCAGAATTTGTCTCGCGTGGAAAAAGTAGTTCTGTTACCAAAGGAGATTGCACCTGGGACTTAAGAGGGCGCCAAGTTCATACAAGTTGCCACCACGCCTCTCCCTGCCAGTCTCTTCTGATCACAGCTGCTGCCAAGAACTGTTGTTGCTTGTCGATTGGTACCATCCAGAGCTTCACCATATCAACGACCATTACGTACAAAAGACCCATCGGGCATACAAGATAGAACCATGTAAACCACGCTTGGGGACTGAGGTTCAGCACGAAGTTCCTTCACTGTCAGTCAAGGACTTCTTCAACACGAGAGAGATGGTCAATCAAGAAGCATGGAATTCACAAAAGTAAATCAAACTGAAGAAGAAGCCACTTCAACGCTCCCTCCAGCAGAAGCTGCTTCAATGGTCTATTCAAGAGCCGCCTCAATGCTCTCTCCGGGACCCACGTTCGCTTCAGAATCCTGCTTCAATGCTCTCTCCAGGAGTCACCTCCACATTTGCTTCAGAAGCTGCTTCAATGGTCTATTCAAGAGCCGCCTCAACGCTCTCTCCGGGACCCACGTTCGCTTCAGAATCCTGCTTCAACACTCTCTCCAGGAGCCGGTTCAACGTTCGCACCAGAAGCCACTTTAACATCCTCTCGAGTCGTTTCAACATGCAAGCTACATCAATAATCTGCGCTTTGGTCAAGTTATCTTTTATGTACTCATTGTTCAACATACGTCTCATCCATCCTTCATAAGGGCCCAGCGGAGCATGACAAACCTTGAAGTAGATAGGAGAAGGGTTATCTTCTGGAACAGATATTTTATGATAGTTGAAAAGGCGCGGTGAACAACTCATCATCTATGTTCGGCATATCTTTGAAGCTATCAACACTCCCTGACTTGGTATCAGCATTATCCCCAGAAGACATCTTAGCAGGACCCCTTTTGTTCATCCTACAATAAAATAAAAGCGGGGGAGTCAGTACTTGTACGAAAACGCATGGGATGTGTAGTCACGCACGACAGGACATACATTCACGTTAAAATACACCAGGCTGGGCAAAGCAAACAAGGCTGGTATTGGGCCACGTCAGCAAACGAGGCCGGTGTTAGTCAAGTACGCAAAGCCGGTGTTGGTCGAGATCGCAAGGATAATATCCCTCCACGCAAGCAAGACTGATATCACGTCACGCAAGTAGGACGGTATTGGGTCACGTCAGGCCGGTATTGGTCAAGGATGATCAAGGTCACAAGGCTGGTACTGGTCCACGTCAGCAGACAAGACTGGTATTGAGCCACGTTAGCAAAAAAAGCCGGTGTTGGTCAAGTCCACGAAGCCGGTGTTGATCAAGGTCACAAGGCCGAACGAAACAAAACAACAAGGCCGGTGTCGATCGAAGCAGTGTCCGTCAGCAAGATCGAGGTTCGTCAAATCAGCAAGGCCGGTGTTGGTCAAGGGGAAAGTCTGGTGTTGGGGTGAGGAAACAGGTATGGTGTTTGGTCGAAGCAGGCACAACCGACCCCAAGCAAAGCCGACATGCGGCGGGTCCCACTTGATCAGGCACAGCCAACCCCAGATTGGTCGAAGCAGGCACAACCGTCCCCAAGCAAAGCAGGCACGCGGCGAGTCCCACTTGATCAGGCACAGCCAGCCCCAGATTGGTCGAAGCAGGCACGGTCGGCCCCAAGCAAAGCCGACATGCGGCGGGTCCCGCTTGATCAGGCACAACCAGCGCAGATTGGTCGAAGCAGGCACAGCCGGACCCAAGTAAAGCAGGCACGCGGTGGGTCCCACATTCGAGCAAGGCAGGCATAACAAGCCCACGTTCGAGCAAGGCACGAATAACAAGCCCATGTTCGAGCAAGCAAGCGCATGATGAGTCCCACGATCGAGCGAAGCAGGCGCAACAGTCCGTTGAGCAGGAACATCAGCTCCACGCTCGAGCGGAGCAATCACGAAGCAGGATCTCGACCGAAGCAGACATAGCAAGGTCGATCGAAGTAGGCAAGACCGACATCATGCTAGGGGAACGCTCGCCTGGACGACTCGTCTCTCCTGGTAACATCTAACTTTGTATCATAAGTTTTATCTGTATATGTCACCATCTAATGCCTACCCCACAATAGTGTAACCATTACGTGCTAAGCAGGGGACTTAATGTTGATGGTGGATTTTAGTTCATAGCTAAAATTGTGAAACCAAAATTTATGCACTGACATCCTGCAAAGGATAAAGCCGCTGATAAAATGATGAATACTTCTTCACTTCGCTAATTTACCTAGAATGGAGCATGTGGCAACAATCCCACGTACCCTGTGAATTTATAGCATTATTAATGCATGCTTAGCCTTGTATTTCCTGAAGAACTCTCATTATTAGTGCGGCATGACGACTGAGTGTTTCTCTCAGCAGAGTAACACGAATCTCCAAGTGTTAATAATGAAGCATACACGAAATACCCGTACATGATACATCTCTCGGTGTGTTATACTAGCCCGATTTAGCATATTTGAATATGGACTGTCCATATTAGTCTCAGAAACAATCACGACCATGTAAGTTGGCCGCATGATTTAACCATCCTAGACGATCCTCAGCAGGAGCAGGCTACCACCTTAATGACCACCAGCGGGCCCATTTATGCCCTGTCGGTCGAATACATACCACGCCTCCCAAACGGCCACCAAACACCAGCCTAGAATGGGATGGTTGGGCTGGTGTGGAGCATCTTGGAAAAGCTTGTGCGCACAAGACCGCCTGCGGCAGTGATAGACACATTTTTGTGTCTAATTTGATCTCAATATTATATATTGTTGTCTCTCGATTTTGTACTAATTTTGGTGTTTTATGTATTTGTAGGCATTTTTGGGAATAAAACATTTTTTTGGAAAATTCGGCTCGAAAAGTTGATTTTGGCACCCGGAGGACACATGTTATGCGGACTCTCTGCTTTGGATAAGGGGCACCCACTGGATAGGGGGAGGTCATCTTCTTTGTTTGAATTTGGTTTTGGCGGGAATACTTACATGCACGCTGTTGATTTTGGGTCGGATTGTTGGAGGGATTTCAGCGAGATTCAATCACTAGAAACGATTGGGATGGGCCTGAATACACTAGACAGGATTAGTATGGTCAATTTGATCGAGCAAAATGGGCCGGCAAAGCCGTGGGATGAAGATAAAGCTAAACAGGGAAGAGAAGATAATATCGATTCTGTTTGATTCTAACTTGGAATTTACGTGGCCAATTAGTTAGAGAATATCTTGTCTTTGATTGTTGCTCTATCTTAGGAAGTTTTACAACCAACAGACGCGTGAAGAACGAAATTTGGAAGAAATATATCTGAGAATATTTTCTTCATCAATGCCGAGTAATGGAGGATTATATGAAGTTATGGCGAGATATTTCGGTGTTGTTGGGTTATAAATAGTTGTTGAGGTATCCTAGCGAAGGTTGTCGAGAGTTTGGGGTCGAGAGGAGGTCCAGAGAAGCAGAAATCAAAAGTTGATGAAACTTTGTTGTTGCTTCTGCTGATGATGAAGAACACCAAGAACACGAAGAACGGACTCGCAAGGACAGTCGTTTATCAACAGTGTCTAAGACGCACAGCCGTGGGTCGCAGTGCAGTCTAAACAGCAGCAGCAGTCATTTATTGTTCATTCTGTGACGCTTTTTGTACGTCGCAGATTACAGTTTTACACCATTTTCTCCTTTTCTCTCCATTGTAAACACCATTTGAGCTATAAAAATATATTTTGAGTGTGTTTTCATCATGATGAGTTAAACCCCAACACTGGGACGGCGGAGGAGGTCGAATTTCATCCATGTGGTAATTTCATTAATTCTTTTATTTACTTTTTGCACTAATTTTAATTGAATTAAGATTTTAAATTAATTACTTGTGATTTCATTTGATGGAGTATGCTTAGTCCTAGGGATTTTTGATATGCCATGCTTAAGAAATACAAGTAATATTTTATAAAATCTATCTTGGCAATAAACTAGAGTTAATATTTGTTTTGTTTTTGAACTATAATTGCTAGAATTAATTTCTGAACCATTTGAAAATGAAAAAAAAACGGCCGAATCTTTAGTCCCAGTACTCTCGCCCATTGTTAATATTTTTGTATATATAATTTTTATAAATATAAAAATCCTTCACCTTCACAAGTCTTAGAGCTCGAACCATCCTTACCACTACTACTACAACCCCCATCAAATCATTAATCATTTTGGCGCCGCCGACGCGGATTTGTGCTTAGGTAGAATTTTTAGGTTTATTTTTTTTACTATTATTTGTTCCTTTTTACGTTTCTTTTTGTGTCTTTGATTTACAGGTTCGAAGTGGAACACTAAGGACTTGGGAACAAAAAGCTTAAAGCTAAAAGCTAAAAGAAAGGAAAAAAAAGACATAATTTTTTTTTTAGGATTTAATTTTTTTTTTGTATATAGCTTTTATTTTTTTTTAGAATTTTTGAATATGCTTTATTTTTCATAATTTTTGTAATTTTTGGACTTTTTATTTGGACTTTATTCTGGACAATTGGACTTTATTTTTTTTAACCCTACGGAAGGGTATTATTATTAAAAAAAAAAATTATATAAACTGTGTGCAGGGAAGGACGACGATTACTATATCGTCTCGGCCCCTCGGGTTCGTACACGGCATAGGATTCGTGGCCCGAGTCGACAACAACGGTTCATCGCCCGTCTGGTACGGGAGGTAAGTCCAATCGAAACACCCGCGAATCTCCTGCAAGCGGGTTACTGTCTGCCTTAAGGTGATAATTGTTTGAGGACGAACCAGACTGTTTTTAAATTCCTAATAAAGGGCAAGGCCTGGCCAATACAAGATAAGGGTTCGGATTTCATCACCGCTCCCTTCTTGCCCGCCTTAGGAAAACGAAACCTAACGCGAACCCAAGCTTAAAACTTGACTAGAACGAGACCGATAGGGTAACACGCTTATTAGGAAAAAATTTCGAAGGATATTGGTTACTTTCTTGAGCACACCTTGAAGTTCATAATGGTTTCTGTGAGTTGAATGCGTGACTGCGCCGCCTTGTGATAGCGGTGAGGCCTTGGGTATCAAAGCTCCACTGAGCTTCCCTCGCCTCAATTCAACTTACTTTGACTCGGATTGATTCCAGAGGGGTTTGCTCAAACTGTAACGAATTCCCTTTCGAGAGATAGAAGCTGGTCTAGAAACAATCTAAGTGGAGCCATCATGCTTTTTGTTTGCTAGAAATCTTTAGGTTTGCTTTGGTGGAGTCGAGTCGGCCTTGTTTGTGATTGTATAGAATCCCTCTGTAGTTTATATTTCTTCGGTGATGAATCCTTATGAGGAGACGCCACCTGCGATGACGTTGCGAGAATATATGTCTAGAAATTCTCGTTATCAAGAGATGTCTTCGGAAATGACTCGTGGTGAATATATGCGTGGGCAGTGATATATGGATACTCCAACTTTTATTGAGGAATCACCTCTAAAGATCTATGAGAAATATTATAAACATAGACCATGTAGTTGGAAACAAAGATTGAGAATTATTAAATGTCAAAAATTATATTATGATGATGAAGATAGTGCTGATGAAGAATCAGAAATGTGTGGGAATAGTGATCAGGAATTTGTTACCCCAGTTGAGCCTTATAATGATTATATTATTTCTGGTTCAGATCCTAATAATTTTAAAAATTATTCACCTATTCAAAAGGACGAGGATTTGACTAGAGATACCCCCGTTTCAGACGATGTAGTATGTCTTGTTTACGAAACCAAGAAAGTTTTAGAGGAACCGGTTTATCCTGAGAATACTGTTTTAGAGTCATACGATTTAGAAACAATAGTCTTAGATGAACTCGTAGAGGTGAGTGAGGATGCACCGCAAGATTACAACTTAGAAGAATCAAGTGCCCATTTTCAAGAATCTGATGACCTACAAATTAGGGAAGTTGTGACTAGTCTATCTAGAGACACTGAAAACTCTAAGTTTGGGGGTGAGTATCATCCTCCATGTGCTTTAACTCTTATTAAGGTCCCTCACTTGGGACTTGACATCAATGTCTCAACCATCTTACAAGATTATCTTCATACTCGTTTTCCAGAACCTAATGATATCCAACAAGAGTCTCAACTGTTAGAAACCCATCCTCTGGTTGATGTGGTTAACCCAGGCAATAATACCAAGATTGATTTTGTTTTCCCACCAAATAGTTTTCTTCCAAATGTGGGAACATATAGATTTCAAATGTGTCGAATATTAAGTTGTGAGACTAAACCTAAATTCCTTAGGAAATTAGAATCGACACATTTGCTTAAGAATGACCACTACTCTCACTGTGGTCAATTATGTAAGTCAAACCTGATTGACTTAGAGGATCCTCAGTTATTTAGGTTATTATTATTTTGTGATTCTAAGTTCTTATTTGAGTTTTTCCAGACTCTAGGACCTAATAATTTGGATCCAACCTATGAGGAAATGCATCCGAGGAAAATATTTTATTTAAACCCTTTCATAGAACCTGAACCACAATTAGATATAAATATCTTAATCAGGAAACTAGATAAGGGCATGTTATTCTTGTTCACTTTCTTGGGTTATTGTAGTTTCCTTTGGTCAGCTCTATTTCGTTTTGAAGACCCACAGTTATTCCGACTGTTACTTTATGGTTCGAGTTGACTAATCCTTTCCTAAGTCTGGCTGAAGACTTTAAACTTAGCACTTCTTGGGAGGTATCCCATGCTCATGCAACACGGTAATATCTTTCCTTAACTCTTTCGCTTCAAATGGTAACAATTTCTCCTTGTTCATGCTTTTAGTTTCATCTTTAGAACATTGAGGACAATGTTAGATTTAAGTTTGGGGGTATGGGAGAAACTTTTTAGTTGCAATAAATAAACTCCAGAGCCTAGAAATTTATGCGTATTGAGGTAGGCACTAACTAATTTAAGTGGATGGAAGCATGTTGGTTGTAGGAGTTGAGGAACCAATCTGATTAGATGGAAACATCTAGAAGAGTCTATTCATAAAAGCACAGAGCTCAGGTGTTAGAAATGACATGATAGTTTCACCATATCTCGTTGAGTCCTTTTCACTTCTTTTTTTATTTTTCTTTTTAAATATGTTTCTAAGTGATTTGGTGGGGCTCACGATTCAAGTTGTTACCAATGCTAGGGTGAATTAGAGTGATTGAGATACCATGAAAAAAAGTTAAAAAAAAAAAAAAGAAGTTAAAAAAAAAAGAGTTGAAAAAAAAAGTTTTAGACCAGACCATTTGACCAAACGGAATAAAATTCAATAAAGTCGACCACTGGTACCCTTGTATATGCCAGTTGTGTTGACCTAGAGTTAGGTTATCGACCACTGGTACCCTTGTATATGCCAGTGTGTTGATATTAGTCAGACTAGTATCTCAATTCATTAGGATAGGTTCATTTTGGCGGAGGCCTTCAGACAGATATGGGAAACGCTGTTCACTTAGTAAACATCAAAACCATCTACATTTTTCTATATCCATCTCTTTTTCTATCCATATGATTAGTCTTACTCCGAGTATGATGTCCATCGTGAAACTACCTTAGTAGAGCTCTGTCACTTATATGAATTTTAGTATGCTTGAGTGAAAACTCGTGTACAGTAATTGGAATTTCGCATCAGGGTACTTCCTCCTGTAATTAATAAGTATGCCAACCAAGGAAGTTCTTTAGTGCTTTCCAAGATTTTGCGTAAATAGCTAGGGTATGGAGTATTGGTTTTGTGGGTACACCTCTGGTAAACCCTCCGGAGACAACACTCCGCCACTAGGGCCACCTAGGGGTTCAAATGATTTTCCTTTATAGAATAAATTTGCTCGAGGACTAGCAAATAATAAGTTTGGGGGTATTTGATAGACACATTTTTGTGTCTAATTTGATCTCAATATTATATATTGTTGTCTCTCGATTTTGTACTAATTTTGGTGTTTTATGTATTTGTAGGCATTTTTGGGAATAAAACATTTTTTTGGAAAATTCGGCTCGAAAAGTTGATTTTGGCACCCGGAGGACACATGTTATGCGGACTCTCTGCTTTGGATAAGGGGCACCCACTGGATAGGGGGAGGGCATCTTCTTTGTTTGAATTTGGTTTTGGCGGGAATACTTACATGCACGCTGTTGATTTTGGGTCGGATTGTTGGAGGGATTTCAGCGAGATTCAATCGCTAGAAACGATTGGGCTGGGCCTGAATACACTAGACAGGATTAGTATGGTCAATTTGATCGAGCAAAATGGGCCAGCAAAGCCGTGGGATGAAGATAAAGCTAAACAAGGAAGAGAATAATATCGATTCTGTTTGATTCTAACTTGGAATTTACGTGGCCAATTAGTTAGAGAATATCTTGTCTTTGATTGTTGCTCTATCTTAGGAAGTTTTACAAACAACAGACGCGTGAAGAACGAAATTTGGAAGAAATATATCCGAGAATATTTTCTTCATCAATGCCGAGTAATGGAGGATTATATGAAGTTATGGCGAGATATTTCGGTGCTGTTGGGTTATAAATAGTTGTTGAGGTATCCTAGCGAAGGTTGTCGAGAGTTTGGGGTCGAGAGGAGGTCCAGAGAAGCAGAAATCAAAAGTTGATGAAACTTTGTTGCTGCTGCTGCTGATGATGAAGAACACCAAGAACACGAAGAACGGACTCGCAAGGACAGTCGTTTATCAACAGTGTCTAAGACGCACAGCCGTGGGTCGCAGTGCAGTCTAAACAGCAGCAACAGTCATTTATCGTTCATTCTGTGACGCTTTTTGTGCCTCGCAGATTACAGTTTTACACCATTTTCTCCTTTTCTCTCCATTGTAAACACCATTTGAGCTATAAAAATATATTTTGAGCGTGTTTTCATCATGATGAGTTAAACCCCAACACTGGGACGACGGAGGAGGTCGAATTTCATCCATGTGGTAATTTCATTAATTTTTTTATTTACTTTTTGCACTAATTTTAATTGAATTAAGATTTTAAATTAATTACTTGTGATTTCATTTGATGGAGTATGCTTAGTCCTAGGGATTTTTGATATGCCATGCTTAAGAAATACAAGTAATATTTTATAAAATCTATCTTGGCAATAAACTATAGTTAATATTTGTTTTGTTTTTGAACTATAATTGCTAGAATTAATTTCTGAACCATTTGAAAATGAAAAAAAAACGGCCGAATCTTTAGTCCCAGTACTCTCGCCCATTGTTAATATTTTTGTATATATAATTTTTATAAATCTAAAAATCCTTCACCTTCACAAGTCTTAGAGTTCGAACCATCCTTACCACTACTACTACAACCCCCATTAAATCATTAATCAGGCAGTCTCAAATTCATCACGACCGTCCAACTTCACCAGCATGATTGGGCGACGTGGATTATCCCATGGCCGGGTGGACAAAGCTTTTCCTTCACATCGGCGGGCCCCCTTCACGCCTGCATAATAGATCCTCCCCTGACCTAGCCACAGAACCATGTACGGTTGCCCGAAGTTGGGCCGGCGTGAAATCTTAAAGGGTCGCAGGAAATTCCACTAAAGGTCTCAAATTGATCACGACCATCCAACTTCACCGGCATGATTGGATGGCTTAGATCGGACCCATAGCCACCAGGCAGGTATTGGCGCGTTCACCACCGGCCCAACGTGGGCCCCACATGGTCGGCCTCCCCAAAAGAGAAGCATGGCTTGCCAATTCGTCCAGCCAAAGCAGCGTGGACGTGAAACCCTAATTAGGGTTTGCGGCACATCAAATGTGTCGCAAATCAGTCTCAACCATCCATCTTTGCAGGCATAAATGGAGGGTGTAGATGTAGATTCAAAGGGCCAAGAGCATGTCAACACAATCACCGTGGGCCCGCCTACATACATGAATAATCGGTCAAGACCAACTATGGTTGGTCGTCTCGATTCGTGCGCCCAAACTAGACATGGCCACGCGTTTTCAACTGCAAATCGATCTCGACCACTCAACTTTGCCGAAAAAATTGAGTGGCTTAGATCACATCATCACGGGACAGTAAGGTCGGGACGTGTACGCTGGCCTGCCGACTGCACGCCTGACTGATCGACTAATACCGACCATGGTTGGTCGTCTCGAAACGCGCGCCGGAAGTAGGCACGACGTGCGGTCTTCAATTCCTTTGCGGCATGGGATTTCTGTCGCAAATCAATCTCAACCTCTCCTCTTTGCCAGACAAATTGAGTGGCTTAGATCGCATCTCCATGGGAAAGTGAGGTACATACACCTACACCAACATGCCGTCTACACGCATGCCCAATCGGCCCTGCCAAAAACGTGTCCCATGCTTGGATTCTACCAAGCTAAAGGTTGGGGTTCGAGCACCTCCTAAACCCTAATCCGACGGTCGCAGATGTGGGTCGCAAGCCATCTCGTCCGTCCAGCTTCACCAGCTTGGACGGACAGCCTAAGACAAGAGTTAGGCGACCAGTGAGGCATCACCACGATCACCGTCCACCACTCTTCCACACAAAGTGATCGGCCAAGTCAGGACTTACCTGTACAACCTCCAAACGATCACTTGAAGATGGCTGGACGTGATGCTATTTTAAGATGCTTAATCCGCGACTTACTCCGTTAAGCCTTAAAACAGCGATGCTTCACACATGTTGAATATATTTGATGCATTACCTGCATAAAATACACATGATACTTCACAAGTATCGAGTTCCTAAATAACTTAGTTATTTAATCTAGCATCACATGCTACTTTTTGTGGGTCCCACGATCCACACATTCGAGACATCAAACATGTCACAAACTGGGGGATACTTACTGGGGTGTTGGTATGGAGGTTTACAACGTGCAGCGCACAACGCACCATCACAAGAACGTGTCAGGAAGACATGGACGGTTAGTTATGATGGGAGAAGTGGGCAAGACTGATCGTGTGACACTAAAACACGCAACTCCACTACTCCATCACTCCACTTCCCATGAGAGACGTGGGTTAGGATCAATGACTTGTATAAACAGGTTCTCCTCCCTATTCCAAGACAGAACGAGAAACAGAAACCAAGTGTTGATACAACCGTATCCAAACACCAGAACTGATAGCTTACATTCTGCAAGCCAGTTCAGCTTTTTGTACAAATCATACACAGCCAACACCTCCACAATATCAACACCTTCTTCACTTCCCTCCCCAAGATCAACCCCATCTCCTTCACTTTGTGACCGAAGCAAGTCTGGAACGACCATTTCTTGGTTTAGGCCGGAGTTGTAAAGATTGATTTCTCGAATCACAAGCACTCCCGTGCAGTGCATTTGTTTAGGGTTTATATTCATTTCTCATCCACACACCCCAAATTACCAAAACCATCAGAAATAGTTTTCACCCATAAACACCTACAGCAAACTAACTTTGGACTGGACTATATTTGAACCCCAATCAGTCTCCCACCGATCCAAAGTACAGTTATACTCCTACGCCTCTGATCCCAGCAGGATAATTCACACTTGATTCCCTTAGTTGATCTCACCCACAACCAAGAGTTGATGTAACCCAAAATCACAAACTTGATAATAAACAGATCTGTCTCACACAAAAAAGTCTATAAGAGGATAAATCTGTCTCTCACAGATAAACCCTAGGTTTTGTTCCGTCTTTAGATATAAAATCAAGGTAACAGGAACCAATTGATAATCCGGTCTTATATTCCCGAAGAACAGCCTAGATTAATCAATCACCTCTCTACAATCCTTCCCGACTACACAAGCGGATTGTCGAGGAATCACAAACAGTGAGACGAAGATGTTTGTGACTTCTTTATATTGCCTATCGGAGAACTCTCACGATCTCAAGTCAATCAATCGATTGTACTCGTACGATAGAAGATGCAAGATCAGATCACACAACTATGATAAAGTAGTATCGGTCTGGCTTCACAATCCCAATGAAGTCTTTAAGTCGTTAACCTGATTTTAGAGAAGAAAATCAAAGGTTAATGGAGATCGATTCTAGCGGGCGCACTAGTAGCACACAGACGTGTTGGGATTAGTTTTTCCCAATGCTAGATGTCTCCTTTATATAGCCTTCAAATCAGGGTTTTGCCTTAGTTACAAAGCAATCCATATTCACCGCTAGATGAAAACCTGATTTAGATTCAAGCTAATATTTCTCAACTGTTAGATCGAAAACTTAGCTTGTCACACACACTTGGGTAGACGTTTACTGGGTTCGTCAAAACCATGCCCAAACGTGTATGTGTATGTTGGTTCAACATAGTAACCCAAAAGGTTAACCATATGAGCATTTCATATTAAACTTGTTCTTCTTCACCATAACTAGTCCAATTGACTCAAATGAACTAGTTACAGAGTTGTTCAATTGCTATGAGATCTTTGTAACTACACAAGACACGATTGAAACAAAGATGATTCGATTCGATTGAATCGGCTCATGAACATTATAGCCACGGTTTGCATAAAACATTCCTTAGTAATTTAATATTTCATGTTCAGAGCACATCTTTAGATCATAACCTCTTAAGTTCACAAACAAGTTCGCAGATTTAAGTTAATCGGTTGAGTTTTCCAAACTCAACAGAAATTCTCGGAAAGAGAACTTCCGCCAGTTCGCGGACTGAGATCGCGGACTTAGCACACAAACGAGTTTTGGAAAATCCCAGCAGAAATTCTCGGTCGAGAACTTCCGACAGTTCGCGGACTTGGCAAGCCAATTCCACAATCCTCCCGATTTCTCTTGATCAACAAAGTTCGAGAACTTCGGTTCAAGGAATACATGGTTATGTAATCTAAACTCTCATTTAAATCATTGAGACATTCTCAGAGGACGCTATATAACCGTTATTCACAGATCGATTCACGTAGAGCAATTCTCAAAGTGATTGAAACTTTTCATGACTTTCGTCACTAGGTGAAGATAAACTTGATCAAAGCGAAACACTTTATCAACACACGATTTCGAGATAAAAGATAAGCAATGAATTCTCAGCTCGAAATATCAAATGTGTATGATCTAGTCTATGTAGCATACGACTTTTGTCTCATAAGAAGTAGGAGATAGAAGAGATAGACTTTTGAGTGATAGATAAGTTCAAGTCTCCACATACCTTTTTGTTGATGAAGTTCCAGGTTCCTTGTATAGATCTTCGTCGTCGTATGATGAATCGCCATGAAGTCCTTGAGCTCAACTACACTTTTCTATCCTAGTCCGAGACTTAACTATGTAGGCTAGAAATCAAGACTTATAGTTTTGATCACTAACATTGACAAACATGCTTGAGATAGGAACGCATGCGAGGTTGACTGAGCTATGCTCTAACAAATGTTTTAGTTCATGAAAAAACCAATTTTAGAAAGTAACACACTTAAGTATGCGTATGGGTATGCGTACTTAAGTAACCAGATTTGAGTTTGTTTTGGTTTTCAAACTCAGCAGAAATTCACGGACGTGAACTTTCCGCTAGTATGCGTACGGGTACGCATACTTAGGTAACCGGATTGAGTTGGTTTTGATTTCCGGACTCAGCAGAAATTCACGGTCGTGAACTTCTGCCAGTATGTGTACGGGTACGCATACTTACCCAGTCTCCATCAACCATTTAATACACACACAAGTATGCATACATTTTGGTTCCCAATTTTGGACTTATACACTAATGCGCGAACACACTATATGCTTATATCCAAAGATGGTTACATATTCTAAACTCTTTATTTCAATCATTGAAATATTCTTAGAGGATGTTATATAGAGGTTATTCACACTCCATTTTTCATCAAAGCGATTTTCAAGAGATTGAAACAATCAACATTACTTTCATCACTTGTAAAGATGAACTTGGCCAAAGCGAAAGCTTACCAACACATATTTCGAGAAATAGATAAGCGAGATAAACTCGGCTCGAAATAACAATGTGTATAATCGAAGTCTATATAGCAATAAAACTTTTGTCTCAAGATAGGAGATAGATTAGATAGATTTTTGAGTGATAAATAAGTTCAAGTCTCCACATACCTTTTAGTCGATGAAGATCCACCAGTTCCTTGAGTAGTTCTTCGTCTTTGCATGATGAACCCCATGGAGTCTAGAGCTCAACTACACCTTCTATCCTAGTCTGATACTTGGATATAAGTAGACTAGAAATCAAGAATTATAGTTTTGACAACTAAACTTGACAAACAAGCTTGAGATAGCAACGCTTGCGAGTTCGACCGAGCAGTGCTCTAACAGTAGGTATACCACTAATACTGCAAATTACTCCATAATTTTAGTATTTTGACTTAATCTACATTTGCTCATAAAAATTATTTAAATTTAAAAATAATAATTTTGATATTTACCTCTATGATGCCCCATAAACCAGTGAAGTTATTTCCGCCCATGGACGCTTGATCCAGCCCACAATACAATTCTGCTAAAATTGTAGATCCCCGGTCATAATCTGGTGCTTTGTCAGGATCTTCTAACGCTTGAAGCCAACCAACACGAGCAACATAAGTTGAGTTTGGAAAGAATGTCTGACCCAGTACCCATAAGATAAACATCCTTTCGAGTTCAGGATAGTCATCTACATGTTATGGGTTTCTGGGTTGGGTAAGGAAATACTTCAACGCTAAACATTTAATCCCACCTCCTTTCCTTTCAATTGTTTATAATCTTCACGTATTTCTGAATCTATAAATGAGGGAAAAAGCGTCTCCCATTTATTATTTGATATCATTCGTCTTGGTTGAATGGTGACGGCTCTCCCATTCCACTTGGGATCCCACAAATGAAATACAAATCAAGGGGCATAATTCCTATTACAAGTATAATATCAACTATGATTAATTCTTTTCACTATTTTATAATTATTTAAAAAATATAATTTAAGTTAAGTTAAACAAGCTTACCAATTTCAAAATCAAAAAAATGGAATGTGTACGTCGTCGCCCACCACCTTTCCATCACTGTTTTCGCAATTCTGTTGTTGTGTCTTATAGGCTTCACATTATAAAGCGCACGCCATGGATATCTGTCAACCCTTTCTCGGGCTTGAGGGGGTAAAACTTCATAAACAACCTTTAAGTATGAAAATCCACCTCTCATTCTAAAATAATCCTCAGACCGATCTTGATGCCCCGACACATGACCTTGGACTAATGATGGAGCAACAACGACACTCGGCGAAGCAAACTCTGCTTCCCGATTTTGAGAAAAATCTACTCATGTGGCAGGCCACGATGCCGATTCATTTCTTCGATCTCTTCTCTTCTTTACACTATTGACCGCTTTTTTAAAAATGCCGCTCATATTGTATAAAAAAAATTTGATTTAGAAGAGTTTTAGAAGAAGGAAAATGAATTCAGTAGTGATGTGACTGAAAATGAATTCAGTTAAAGCAATTTACAGTTTTGAAAATAATACAGTTGAAAATATGGGAGTTAGAGAATCGGCAGTTGGCGTTTTTGTGTCTAATGCCCGCGTTGGTGTCTTCAACGCCAACAGTTCTGTTGCCAATGCCAGCGTTTTTTCTGCCAACACCAGCGTGTGTCCGAAGTTCGGGCGTTTCATGATCAACCGCCGTATGCTTTACCATAGTGGAAAAACCAGTTTGGCCATCCACTTGGCTCAACAAAAAAATCGATTTGGCCATTGCCATAGGAATTTCCCTTAATGAATTGGTCTCTTAATAAAATTAGCCCTTTTGAGCGAGGAAAAAAAAACCAGCGGTAGATGGGCGGATTAAGATCAACCGTCCGGGTGAGCTCTTCCCCCGAATAATATGTAAATGCGAAAAATATGAAGCCACCACAAGACCGTAAGAGCAAGTCTTATGGTGGAATCCAACCTATTCCAAGTGTGGAAAAACCATGGAATGTCAAGTCTAATGGCTTCCAAGTTGGGGTTTTCCACAGAAAATCCAAGCAAGGTTCCACCGTTTCGTGGAAGGGTTCGTGGAATCCATCTGAACGCCAATAAGAATAACGTTAAGAAAACGCTATTAAGAATATCGTTTTTTTTTTGTCCGTGGATTTAAGATGAGTTGTTGAAATCTAACGGCTGAGAAAAAAACGTTATTCTTAATAGCGTTTTTATTATTCCACCACCACACTTGCACTTCCATCCACGATTCTAAATGCTGAGGTGACGTGGAAGATGAAACTCTTTCACCATAAGACTTGCTCTAAACAATGCCTCTCGAGTCTCGAAAGTGAAAAAGAAAGCCAAACGGCACTAATGAACAGAAGCCAGGAGGCATCAGAGTAAAACGCCAAAAACGCCTTCTGCTCTATTCTGCATGGGGGACCTACTTATTCAGTCAACAGACCAAGTTTAACAAATGTGTACAACACCTAAACCCCAAAACGAACAGTATCGCCGTCAAACAGCTAAATAGTGTGACAGCGTAATATACACCCAAGTTATAATAGTAGGTAACCAAACTACCACTCGAATAAAAAGTTTCTTCAAGTAAATAAATACCCAAAACAAGGGTATTTCAGTCTAAAGAAAGCTAATATGATTCCTACTAGTAGTGAGTGAAACCCAAAAAAGACCTCATTTTTCATTGTTACCGCTCTGGTCTTTCATCTCCCACTCTCTCTCTCTCAGAAATTTCAGAAACCATTCCTCGTTCCGTAATGTTCTAGTGATTTTGAGTAAAAATGGCAGTGAAGGGTAAAGAAATTGCTGGTAAAGCTACAACCTCATCATCAAAGGG
This sequence comes from Papaver somniferum, assembly GCF_003573695.1. Taxonomy (NCBI): domain Eukaryota; kingdom Viridiplantae; phylum Streptophyta; class Magnoliopsida; order Ranunculales; family Papaveraceae; genus Papaver; species Papaver somniferum. The sequence continues at coordinate 55,865,142 of NC_039366.1, forward strand.
TAAAAAACTAGCAACAAAAACAACTGTTAAGAAAACCAATACTGGTGGTAGTGGTAGTAATGACCGGAAAAGGAAAAGATCCGGTGTTCTTCAGTTTTTCGATGTTACTGCTGATGTCGACGAGGATGAAGAAGAAGAAGACGAAAGTGATAATGATAATTTAATGCCTGGTATAAATTTCATCTGATTCTTTTGATTTTAGGGTTTTTGTCCCTTTTTTTTGATTTTTGATTTTTCAGTTTTTTTTTTTTTGATGATTTTTGTTGGTAATGTTGCTGCATTTTGGGGGTTCTGTATGGATTAGGCTAAAAATGTTCTGCGTTATGCAGTTGAGCCTTTTTGTCCTGTTTATGGAAACCCTAGAAAAGTTGTCAATTCTAATAAACGTAATTTTGTTTATATTGATGTATGTATGTGCGTACTTTATATATGCATGCATGTTTGAGACCAATATTGTTGTTTCTGATCGTCTGAATCTGTGAAAGGGTTTCTGAAAGAGCATTGATGGTTTATTTTGTTTAGGGTTTTGGGATGTTGTTTGACATTTTTTGGTGTAAGATGTGTTCAAATGCTGTGTTTCCAAAGGTTTGTTAGTTCAAGCTTAGTTTGGGGTTAGGGTTTGTGTACATATATGTTGTGATGTTGTTGTATATTATGAGATCTTTCTCTTCTTACTCTTTTTTTTACATGCGTAAAATTATTAGGCTCTATTTTTCATGGGTACTATTTGCTTAAATGGCTTTTCTGTTAGAATCTTGTTTAGTTGCATTTGTTGGATATGATATGACTGGTGATGTTTATTTTATATGCGATCATTGGGAATGTAGTGAAGAAGTGTCACTGAGTATTGTTTTTGTGATGCTGTTTTTCAAATGCAAGCAGATATGATGGATATTGGAGATATCGGCGGAAAAGGGAAAGGCGTTTTTGGGAAAGCACCACAATTTCCAGTTATCCCGAAAGAAGAAGAATTGAGTGATGACGAAATTGAAAAGTTAATCAGAGGACGATACAAGCCTGGTTCAAAGCATGTTAGATATGCTGAAGATGATGATTATGAGCCTAAACATGATGGCGATTCTATTATTTCTATTGTGGATGATGGTCCACCTATATATAAAGTCAAGTGCACGGTATAATGATTTTCAACTTGTTTCTCTATGGATTATTAAACTTTTGCAGTATTATCATAAATTATTTGTTGGATGTAGATGGGACGTGAGCGGCACTCAGCCTTCTGCCTTATGCAGAAGTATGCAGATTTACTACCTCTTGGAAATAAGCTGCAAATAGTGTCTGCATTTGCTCCCGAGCAAAGCAAGGGTTTTATTTATATTGAAGCTGACAGGGAATATGATATTGTCGAGGTATTTCCACGCTGCCTCTTGTATATGTTAGCGCTTTTTATCAGTCATTATCACCAGACGACGGTAATGCTTCTCAAATTACCGTGACACTTTCTTATTTTTTATTTTGTTTCAGGCATGTAAAGGTCTGACCGGTATATATTCAACTAGAGTTACTGTTGTACCAAAGAATGAGCTTGCTCATTTGGTGTCTTTCCGAAAAAAACAAATTGAGATCTCCAAGGGCACTTGGGCTCGGGTGAAGCTTGGCAATTATAAAGGAGATCTGGCACAGGTATGATATATGGTTTTCATTGTTACTTATTACTTGTTGCTGATTTGCAGTTGGTTCAGTTGTTTATCCCTACCTGTTCACCCTGTCTTGTAGGTTATATTTTTTGATGGTGAGCGGAGAAAGGCAACAGTAAAGCTTATCCCAAGAGTTGATCTTACGGCAATGGCCAAAAAACTTGTACTATCCTTTCTGCTTTTGAAATTTGTTATTGAGAAAGCTTTTCTGGTTTAAAATAATGGAAGAGTTACGTAATATTGGTCTTTCTTCATTTTATCTTGGGTTGCTCTATTTATTGTTCCCAAATTGGCTTAAAATTTATTGTTTTCTGCTGATCTTGTTTTTTTCAAAATCGTGAATACTGTCACTCTCCTCAGCAGGACTGTTGACAGAGTTTGACTGATATATTGAACATTAGCATGATTGGTTTAGTTGCTTAGCTACATAGTTTAATTGACAGGTTTGGACTAAAACTTCTTGAATTAGTTTGAAGTAGTAAGTTGGCTGTTTTCTTAGTATGAATTCCTCGCAGATATGTTTTTCTCTTGTTATATATTCATATATCCCTTTTTAGAATTTCGAATACTATAATAGTTCCATCTGTACATTTCTTGTAAGAGAGGATTGTCATACTCATGCAGAAGTGTGCTTGCTGAACACTTCTACTTCGCTTGATCGTATTTGTATATCTAAATTGTTTTTCAGATTCAATAGTGACCTCTTTATATAATATTATTAGTATTGATTGTTACAATATTCGCCACATATTCTTTTTCCTTGACGCTTGTTATCCGGGTTTCCTTAGGCGTTAATTAAGTTTAAGTAATAAGCACTTTCTATTGCATTCCACTTGACCTTATTTGCTACGTTTGGCTTATGATGCATGATTATAATGTTGATGCAGAATGGTGGAGTAAATGTCAAGCAAACTGCTGTACCAGCACCAAAGCTGATCAGTTCAAACGAACTTGAGTAATGTTGCCAAGACTCCTGTTTCTAGGTAGTGCACTGCTCAAATTTATAAATCTGTGACATTTTCCTTCCTTTTCAACTGTAGGGACTTTCGTCCTCATATCGAGCTTAGGCGAGACCGTCAAACTGGGATTGTTTGCGAGGTACTTGATGGATTGATGCTCAAGGATGGTTATTTGTACAAAAAGATTCCCATTGAATCTTTAATCTTATCTGGAGTAGTGCCTACTGCCAATGAGCTCATTAAATTTGAAACCTCTAAGAAGGATACAGATGATGACCTGGAGTGGCTAACTGGCCTTTTTGGTGAAAAAAGGAAAAAACGTGCTGTAGATTGCGGGGTTGATAAATCAAAAACTCCGACAAAGGACGGTGAAGGGGGTAAAACTAAAGGATTTGAGAGCAAATGTGGGAAAGGATTTGACAGCAAGTCTGGGAAAGGATTCGAGAGTACTTCAGGGAAAGAGTTCGAGAGTACCTCCGGGAAAGACTTTAAAAGTACATCAGGGAAAGACTTTGAGAGTACCCCAGGGACTAAGAAAGGGGAAGGTTTTGAACTGTATGATTTTGTCTTTTTTGGGTAAGTCGGATATTGTGAAACACTGTTGCCTGGTATTGGTTGTTTTTTTATGCTTCAACTCCTGCATGAAATTAACCTGAATTTTCTATGGTACAGGCGTAAAGATTTTGGTGTTATCGTAGGCGTGGAAAGTGATAGCTACAAGGTATTGGTACATTTTGATTCCCATTGCTCGCTTGCTACCGCATATGGTGCTTCCTTGGCACATTTTCAATATTAATGTTTTGCCTGGTAGAAAAGAAAAGGGAATTGCTTATTTTCGGGTATCTTGTTGAATTCAGATTCTGAAGGGAGATTCTGAAGAATCGAAGGTGGTTACTGTAAATATGCGTGACATAAAGAGTGGATGCCTGGATAAAAAGTTCACTGGTTTAGACCAGCGCATGAAAGCTATATACGTCGATGATACTGTCAAAGTCTTGGAAGGTCCATTAATGGTGTGTCCCTATATTTTACTTTTGTTTGGCCCAATATTTGTTGATGCAGTAATGATGTGTTAAGCTTCATAATTGGAGCCTTACATACTCTGTTTATGTTTGTGCTGTGCAGGGCAGGCAGGGTGTTGTTAGGCAAATTTACAAAGGCAACATATTTGTATATGATAGTGAAAACGATCTTGAGAATGGTGGATACTTTTGCGCTAAGTGCCAAATGTGTGAGAAGATTAAGCTGTTCAATGGCTGTCAAGATATCGATGTATGTCTTAAAACCATGTCTGAGGTGTAACTTGTCTGCTTGTTTTCTTTCCTCCTATCATTAAGTTTAATTTGGCTGCTACAGGTTGATGATTCAGGTCCCACAGGGTTTGAGGATTCAGCAGCATCTCCGAAATCTCCTCAATCATCTAGATCGGCATGGCAAGCAAGAAGGGAAAACAACCAAGAGTGTATGCCCTCAACTGTTGATCTCATGTATTTTTCAAGCTGGTTGGTTTCGAAGGTGGATTTTTTTTTGTGTTGCTTCTAACGTAGTACCTTGCATGTATGCAGTCAACAATAACCGCCAAGGTAGGGAAGGAGCTTTCTCCATTGGCCAAACTTTGAGGATCCGAATTGGTCCTCTTAAGGGCCACCTTTGCCGCGTGATTGCCATCTACCGGACTGATGTTACAGTAAAGCTCGATTCTCAATTGAAGGTTATAACAGGTTTGTGAGCACAGCCTTTTGGTTCCAGTTAGTCTTTTGTCAATGTGTTTTTATTTTTATTTTCTTCTGTTATTCTTTTGCGCAGTTAAAGCTGAACATCTTTCTGAAGCTGGTGTGAAGAGGTGAGGTTTCCTTGTCACTCGTTTGGCTTCATTATTCTGGGAACCAACCTGTTTTCTACTTCTTTCCTTACACGTGCAATTCTGTGTGTATGAAATATTTGCTTGTTTCTTCCATCCAGGTTTTCTGATTCCACAAAACCATTGAGTGGTATGTGCCCTTCATCACTTTTTTTGTTAACTAAATCAATCTTCTTTCTACCTGATTTGCGTCAAGTGCAGCTAGTTCAATTTATTTGTGGGTTCTTATGACACTTGGTTTTCTTCTTGACGTTTTCACTTGATTATCTTTTACTTAAAAGATCTGATGGGGGGTTCAGGAGCAGCAGATAATGATGGGTGGAATACTGGTGCCTCAGGAAGTGGCAGGTAACATTCATTTTGACTTCTGAAAGTTTACCTTCTAGGTCGTCTTTGTGCCTTCTAGAATAGCTGAAAACCCTGAACCCATATAGCCGACTAAGTACTATTTATTGTCTTATCACCTGACAATAGCAAGGTTAGGGGTTCAATAGTTTTCTACCATCCCCCCTATAGAAAGGGGTTGAGGGTACGTTTGGGTGGTGTAGTAGAGTGTGTAACTTAAAACATGTAACTTTCAGCTATGACAGGAGCACAGTGAAATATTTCATGTTAGAACTAAGTATGTGATTATTGTGTCCACTTATGGTTAGGGACCTCTTTGTTTTTACCCTTTCACGTTTTTTTTTAAAGTGGTTAAATAGTTACTTCTTTGTTTGATACAATCTTCTTCTTCTATTGAAATTTAATCATTTACATTGACTAATTTTTTGCTTGCATTTTACTGCCTATTTATTTTATTTTCATATGTTCTTGAATCGGTTTGTCATGATCTGATAATTGGAACAATTTGCTTGCAGGAATGGTTGGTCTGATTCTTCCGCATTGGTTAGTTCAGATCTTCTTTTCTATCATCTGTCATGTGTAGTGTCTGTTTGACTTTTCAAATGGTCCAATACTTACATTTTATTGCCTGTCAATACTCTAGGCCGAGTCTACCTTTGCGAATATCTTTGGCAGCGATGGTGCTGAGAAAGGTATAGTTACTCCAAGCTTTGTCTGGTTTCACACCGTTCTTAGTACAAAAATACTTTAGTATTGTGTTACCTGAGCAATGTGACTCATTATGTTATTATTGCAGATAAAGATGAAGATAATCCATGGAGTACCAAAGCAATACCTAAGAATGATGGAGGTGGCTGGGGGAGTTCATCATGGGGTAAAACATCAAATGAAGACCCGGCTGCTGATAAACCAAGCCAAGATGGTTGGGGTAACGCTACTGCTAACGCAGCCTCTGGAAGTGGTGCTGAGAAAGGTATAGTTACTCCAAGCTTTGTCTGATTTCACACCGTTCTTAGTACAAAATACTTTAGTATTGTGTTACCTGAGCAATGTGTGACACATTATTGCAGATAAAGATGAAGATAATCCTTGGTACAAAATGCTTTGTCTGATTTCACACCGTTCTTAGTGCAAAAATACTTTAGTATTGTGTTACCTGAGCAATGTGTGACTCATTATGTTATTATTGCAGATAAAGATGAAGATAATCCTTGGAGTACCAAACCAATCCCTAAGAATGATGGAGGTGGCTGGGGGAGTTCATCATGGGGTAAAACATCAAATGAGGACCCGGCTGCTGATAAACCAAGTCAAGATGGTTGGGGTAACGCTACTGCTAACACAGCCTCTGGAAGTGGTGAGTCAAGTAGCCGCAGTTGCTTATTGGCGGAAGAGGGTCATTGCTATATTTGCTCATCTAACATTTGATTCTAATGTTATACATAGGTAAAGATGAAGATGAAAATGGATGGGGTGCCAAGCCAGCTTCTAAGAAAGATGAAGACAGCTGGGGGAAATCTTCTTGGGGCAAACCATCACTAGAGGATAAAGCTGGTGACGATAAACAAAATGAAGTTGGTAACTGGGGAAATGGCACAGATGCTTGGGGTAAAGCTGCTGCAAATACGGGCTCTGGGGCTGCTGAGACTAGTAATTGGGGAAAACAACAGAATGAAAGTGGCAGCCAAAAGGATTGTTGGAGCACTAAAACAGATTTACTGGACATTATTGACAAAGGCAAAGATGTAGCTGCAACTGAGAAAGGCAACTGGGGTAAAGTAGTTGAGTCTCACAATGCTAGTAATACAGACGGTTGGAACACAGCAGCAGGGAAACAAACTGGGGGTTGGGGAAGTGCCTCTGGTGGTGGGTCACAGCCAAAAGGAGAATCAGGAGATGAAGCAGGCCGCTGGGACAAAGAGAATGATACTAATGGAGGGAAGGAGAAGCAAAAGGCTGGATTTGGTGTCTGGGGTGCAGACAATTGGAATAAATCAGACACTTCGAGTGCTGCTGCGACTTCGTCTTGGGGTAAAGGGAACTTCGCAGATAAAGAAGCAGGTGATAAAGAAGGAAATCAACAAGACAGCTGGGGTGCTGTAAAATCTTTTGAAGGGGGTCGGGGTTCAGGTGGCTGGAGAGGTGGCAGATGTGGAGGAAGAGATAATTTTGGTGGGGGAAGATCTTCTGGTAGGGGTCAGTCTCATGTTACAAACAAAGATGAAGGAGAGAAGCCTTGGAATAGCCTTGTTTCCTCAGGTTGGAATAAAGATGCAGGTAGTGATGGGGATAAAAAGTCTAGCTGGGGTAATCCAACTCAAGAAGCTGGAGAGAGCAAAAACAATGCAGATGCTTGGAACAAAGGAAGTGGTGGAGATAACTGGGGCAGTGGAGCACCTAACTGGAGTTCGCCACCCACAAAATCTGCTGGAAACCAATCTTCTGGGTGGGGTAAAGGAGGATCAGTTACAGAAGAACAAGGTGGAGGGAATGCAACTAAAGATGATTGGAGGACCAAAAAATTCTCTGATGAAACTCAGGTTGTTGATGGAAATGCTACTGCAAATCAGACATCAGGTTGGGAAAGCAAAGTTGCTGAGAAAAAATCTGAGGGTAGCCAGTCCTGGGGAGGTTGGAATCAAGGATCATCTGCTAATGAAACTAAAGATGAAGGGGACGCTTGGGCCAAGATGAAAGGTGTTGATGGAGGAAATCAGGCAAGTGGTGGTTGGGGAAGTGGTGGGGGAGATCAGCAGGGTTCTAGTTGGAATAAAAGCAAATGTAATGATGAAAGTCAACCATCCAACTGGAGAGGAGTACTTGGTGCTCCAGATACAGCTGGTGGTAGTTGGAGCGGAGGTAAATCCTTTGGAGGCGGTGATAATGGAGGCAGTAGTGGTGGTTGGAAAGGCGGTGATAATGGAGGCAGTGGTGGCTGGAAAGGTGGTGATAATGGAGGTGGTGGTGGTTGGAAAAGCGGTGGTGGCTGGAAGGGCAGTGACGATGGAGGCGGTGGTGGCTGGAAGGGTGGTGACAGTGGAGGAGGTGATGGCTGGAAGGGCAGTGACAGTGGATGCGGTGGTGGCTGGAAGGGCAATGACAGTGGAGGCGGTGGTGGCTGGAAGGGTGGTGACAGCGGTGGCGGTGGGGAAGGTAGTGATACCTCTAACAGAGGACGGGGTAGAGGATTTGGTAGGGGTGGACGCTTCTCAGGTTCTGACAGAGGTGGTGGACGTTTTGGAAATAGAGATGGTGCAGATAGTGGAGGTGGACGTTTTGGGAACAGAGACGGTTCAGATCGAGGGAGGGGATTTGGGAACCGAGGCCGTGGAAGAGGTGATAATGGAGGTGGTGGCGGCTGGAAAGGTGGTGACAGCGGAGGCGGTGGTGGCTGGAAAGGTGGTGATA